>NW_006159512.1:7230830-7256847 GCF_000334495.1 Tupaia belangeri chinensis
TTCTGTGATCCCAAAACGTGTGGTGATTTCTGTGATCCCAAAACGTGTGGTGATTTCTGTGATCCCAAAACGTGTGGTGATTTCTGTGATCCCAAAACGTGTGGTGATTTCTGTGATCCCAAAACGTGTGGTGATTTCTCCCCACTAGCAGATCTGTAAGGGAAGGGGGCACCAGCTGAGTGTCCTCTAATTTGGTTCAATTCTAACATTATTTTCCTGGCGAGAGCATCAGATCTCACAGTTTAAGGACTCAGTCCTGTAAGACTGCCCCCCGTACAGATACCAGTCCTAAGTTCTAGCCTCCAGAACCTCTGACTGACCAGCAAAGTTGGGGTTCCCACAATGTTCCCCTCCTCAGGTTCATTTAATTTGCTAGAGTGGCTTGCAGAACCCAAGGAAACAATTATAGTTACCTGGTTTGTTATAAAGCATACTCAAAGGATACAGACAAAGAGATGTTCAGGGTAAGGCATGTGGGAAGGAGATGGAGTGCCATGCCCTCGCTGGGAGCACTACCCTCCTGGAACCTCTGTGTTGTACTGTCTGGAAGCTCTCTAAACCCTGTCCTTTGGGTTTTATTGAAGTTTCATTGTATAGGCATGAAGGCATAACTGATAAATCATTGGTGATCAATTTAACCTTTAGCTGCCTCCCCAGAGGTTGGATGGTGGGTCTAGAACTCCTGCTCCTCTAATCCAGACTGAAAGCAACCTAGAGGTTGCCAGCTACCAGTCAACTCATTGACGTAGAAAAAGACATTTATCACTTTGGAGATTTCAAGCATTTTATGAGTCAAGTTGAATAGGGGTGAAGACCAAATATATATTTCACAACATCATAACCTTTAATATACAACTGGAATTTTAAAAATTTTATTGAGCCCAAGGAGTTTATCAGTCTGAACTTTTCTCATTCCTACAGGAATCAGGATGGACCCTCACAGACAAGGCAGTAATAGCATCATTCCTAACAATGTAAGTTCAGAAATGTATGGGGGTAAATTATGTTCATGGTTATGGTCCAATTGTGTAAATATTTTTAGCATATCGCTCTAGGATAAGTGTCCTTGACCCTTGCTGCACGTCAGAATCATCTCTGAGACAAACAAACAGAGACCTCTAAACCCTCCCAGGTCTAGTGAAGCAGAATCTTTTTTTTTTTTTTTTTTGAGAGCTTTTTTTCTATAGGGGGCACTGCTTTTTGCTATAGGGTGCATGTGCTCTCCAGACAGAGACACAGAGACAGAAAGCGAGAATTCACCCCCCAGGGGGGATGGTCACGCCGCAATCCCTTCCCCTCCGTTCTCCTCTCGGGATCTTGGGCACACATGCACGCGCACCCGGCGTGAGTTCTAAGCCACCGGGTCCAGAACGCGAACTGCAATCGACTACGTGGGAGTCCAGTGACACAGCCATTACGCTAACTGCTGGTTCCCCTGTTTTCTCTTTCTTGTGTACTCTACTTTCTGAAAGATTTCATTTTGTACTATAAATCCTCTATCCGGTAAATATATTCAAATATATTTTAAATGTATTCAACCACATTTTAATTCCTGTAAACCTGATCTTATTCCTTCTTTTGCAGCATCTTATTCTTTCTTCCTAAATATAATATTTTCCTTATATTTTCAAGAATTATGTTTTTAAAAAATTGGAGGATTTTGTTTATTTTTTTCTAACTCATTTTTGTTTTTAATTTGGTAATGGACTTTTACGTTAGAAGCTGTCATCAAATGTCTGGTCATGTTTTTTTTTTTGGAGAGATTTTTCACTGTAGGGCACGTGCGCTCGCCAGACAGACAGAGAGAGACATAGAGACAGAAAGCGAGAAATCACCCCCCAGGGGGGATGGTCACGCCGCAATCCCTTCTCCTCCATTCTCCTCTCGGGATCTTGGGCACGCACGCACACGCGCCCGGCGTGAGTTTTAAGCCACCGGGTCCGGGACACGAACCGCAGTCGACTACGTGGGAGTCCAGCGACATAGCCATTACGCTAACTGCTGGTTCCCTGGTCATGTTTAAAGTGAGGCTTTATAAAGGAGCTTGGGGAACCAGCAGATGGTGCAGCAGTTACAATGCTGGATTCTCACATGACCGACCGCTGTCCAAGTCCTGGACTTGGTGGCTTCGCAATCACTCCAGGCACATGTGCATGCCTGCCTGAGATCTCCAGAGGAGAACAGAGGAGAGAAGGGATTGCAGTTTGGCCATCCCCTCTGGGGACTGATTTCTTACTTTCCATCTGTCTCTGTGTTGCTCTTTCTCTCTGGTGAGCATACACACCCTTAGGCAAAAACCTTTAAAAATAAATAAATGAAAAGAAGCTTAGAAAGTCTACACAAGTGAGCTTGTTGATTAGAAGACCTTAATGAGGGCAATTAAGTAGCAACCTACAAGTACTAATATCTGTGGGTCTCAGCTCAATTAGTTTCTCCTGAGAGTTCTCCATCATCTTTACCGGGGGTTATGAGCCTGGTTGTCAGTATTCTACCAGCCTGGTAAGGGAATGGGGCTGAAGGGCATCTCTCTGTTCAGCCTGTAGACTTTGACTTAATTCTTATTCCCTCACTCTTGTACATTTTTTTTTTTTTAATTGCTAGAGGGAGTGCATCTTGCTAGAGAGAAACAGTAAAGGGGTAGGGGGTGGGAGAAGCAATCCCTATTGGGACATGGTCTCTATTCCCTTCCCCATTTCTCCATCCTACCAGGATTCTTGGGCACACACCTGTCCAGTGTGTTTTTCAAGATACTAGGCCAGGACTCAAACTTCAGTTGGCCATGTAGAATTTGGCTCCCTTAACCACTAGGCTTTGGGGCTGGTCCTTAATGCCCATTTTCTTTTCTTTTTTTTTTTTTTTTGAGAGGTTTTCGCTATGGGGCGCGTGCGCTTGCCAGACAGACAGACAGAAAGTGAGAAATCACCCCCCAGGGGGGATGGCCATGCCGCAATCCCTTCTCCTCCATTCTCTTCTTGGTATCTTGGGCAAGCACGCATACGCGCCCAGCGTGAGTTTCAAGCCCCCAGATTCGGGACGCGAACCGCGGTCGACTACGTGGGAGTCCAGCAACATAGCCATTACGCTAACTGGTGGTTCCCTTAATGCCCATTTTCAATATGGCTGGGTGCCTATTCCCCACCCTCACTTGAAGAATACTTTTCTCAAGCCTCACATTTCAACCTTTCAGTTTCCCAGTATGGGTTAGAATGGCTTCATGTGCTGGGAGAGCTGAGCAGGGGCTCCAGCACTTACATAGGTTTCCTTGTGAGGTCCTCCATGTCTGCTGGCACTCAGCACCTTTGCTGCCAAGTACCTGATGGCTGCTTAGGTCTTGTGGTGCAAACACATTACACCTAGTGCCTTTCCACCTGAGCAGCTTCTCAGCATCCTGCCTTTTCTACTTACATCTTATCTACTGTTGTGTCCTCCCATTCTCTTTCACCTTATCAGTTTATACCTTCATACTTTATTTTTTCTTTTGTAGAGATTTTTGCCTTAGGTCATGTGCACTGATTGGGGGGGGGAGAGACAGAGACAGAGAGACAGTGAGAAGTCACTCCCCAGGGACGATGGCCACACTGCAATCCTTTCTGCTCCATTTTCCTGGGATCTTGGACACGCATGCACATGTGCCTGGTGTGAGTTTCAAGCCACTGGGGTCCAGTGGGAGTCCAGTAACGTAATTGCTACTCCATCTGCTGGCCCCATACCTTCATACTTTAAAAAAAATATTTTCTGATCATTTGAATTGAATGTGTGGAGGAATTCCCAGAAATATGTTTGGTCTACCATGTTTAATAAAAAATCTCAGGATTTATTTCTTCTTATTTTATATAGTTCTATTAATAGTTAGGTTGAGTGTTAGATTTTTAAAGCAAAGAACACATTAGAAACACTGAAACATGGAGCCATTGGAATGAAATAAACCTAGGTTCAAACTCTAGCTCTGCTATATACCTGACCATAAGTATACTACTTAAGTTCCCTGAGTCTCATTTTCTTCAACTCTAACACAGAAGTAATATCCAACTTAGAGAATTCTTGTGAAGATTAAGTGAGATACAGGATTTATAAACCATAGCAACATGTGTTTGTCTATAATGTTTTTGACTATCCTCATTATCTTTTTTTTAAAATGGGGGGTTGGGGGCCAGCTGGGCCGGTGTAGTGGTTAAGATAGCTGATCCCACATGACTGACTTTGTGGTTCGAGTCCCAGACCTGATGGCTTGAAAAACATGCTGGGCATGTTTGTGCACATACCCAATATCCCAAGAGGAAAGTAGAGAAGGGATTGCAGCAGAGTCATTCCCCCAGTGGTGCTTTTTCACTCCGCTTCTCCCCCCCCTTCCCCCCCCCCCCCCCCCCCCCCCCCCCTCCGTCTCTCTGCTGAGTACACACTCCCTGTAGCAAAGGGGAAAAAAATGGATAGGGGGCACATGCGCTCACTAGAGAGACACAAAGAGAAAAGAAGGCACCAGCCATGAGGAACGATCATGCCACAATTCCTACTCCTCCATATCTCTAACCTCCAGGATTTTGGTCATGGATGTACACACATGTGGTGTGTTTTTCAAACCACCAGATCCAGGACTTGAACTGAATGATCTGCATGTGGGATTCAGTTTCCTTAACTGACAGGTAACAGACTGGCCTCATCATCCTCATTTGTTAATAGTAGAACTGGGACCAGCAGATGTAGTGGTTATATCACTGGACTCCCACATGGCCGACTGTGATTCAAATTCTAGACCCAGTGGCTTAAGACTCATGCCAGTCATGTGTGTGTACATGACCAAGATCCTGGGAGGAGACTGGAGGAGAAAGGATTGCAGTGTGGCCATGCCCCCTGAGGAGTAATTTCTCACTTTCCCTCTCTCTGATTCTTCCTCCCTCCCTGCACACATACCTTACAGCAAAAACCTCTTAAAAAAAGAAAAAGAAAAAAAAAGCAGGGTCCAGCAGATGGCTTAATGGTTACATTGTTGGACTTCCACATACTTGCATTGTTGGATTCCCACTTACTTGCACTGTTGGACTCCCACATAGTTCACTGTGATTCAAATCCCAGACCCAGCAACTTGAAACTCATGCCAAGTGCCGTGTACCCAAAATCCCAAGAGGAGAATGGAGGAGAAGGGATTGCGGAGTGGACCTCCCACAGGAAGTGATCTCTTGCTTTCTATCTCTGTGTCTGGTGAACACCTGTACCCTTTACCAAAAATCTCTCAAACAAAAACAAAAAAAAGCACTATCACTAATTAAGGCAAGTTCAGGACATGTTATGAACAAGTATCCTTAGAGCCATGGCATATTATAAGAGTTGACAATAAAGGTAAGATAGAAAAATTACAAGACCCAGGTAACTAAAAAGGAGCAGCAATATTGGGGTATTTGAATAAATACTATTAAAGTTCAGTAGACCTGTAGGTATTGCTGCATAGTAACTGCTGTTCGCACTGATGACTTGATGTCAGAATGTTTAAGTGTGTTCTTTACAGTGTGTTTAAGAAGGCAAAGAAGGGAACCAGCAGTTAGCATAATGGCTATGTCGCTGGTCTCCCACATAGTCGACCGCGGTTCGTGTCCCGGACCCGGTGGCTTAAAACTCACGCCGGGCGCGTGTGCGTGCGTGCCCAAGATCCCGAGAGGAGAATGGAGGAGAAGGGATTGCGGCGTGACCATCCCCCCTGGGGGGTGATTTCTCGCTTTCTGTCTCTATGTCTCTCTCTGTCTGTCTGGCGAGCGCACGCGCCCTACAGTGAAAATCTCTCAAAAAAAAAAAAAAAAAGAAGAAGGCAAAGAAGAAGGTAATTAGGAAGATTTCTTATCCAAAATATTTAGCACTAAAGAATAATGATATGGGACCAGCAGGTGGCATGGTGGTTAAGGTGCTGGACACTCCCACGTAGCCAACCATGGTTCAAGTCCCAGACGTGGTGGTTTACTTTCTCACGTTCTCTCTCTCTCTGTCTTTCTCTAGTCAAATTAAAAATAAAGTAATAAATAAAGTTAATTTTTTTAAAAAGAGTAATGATACATATATGTATTAAATCTTTTTTATCTCTATGGAAAACTCAGTCATACAGAATAATTAATTTGCTTGAAGAGCTCCATATTAACTGAGATTTTAATTTTAAGAGTCCTCAGATCCTTAGTACACATTTCTGACCTTTGTTAAGAAAATTTGACCAGAATGTTAAATGCAGTAGCTTTGGCCTTTCTTTTGTAACCTGTTTACTTGTAATACTAGCTATCACTTACAAAAATGTAGATTTTTTTTCCTCAAATTATACTTTCCTTTTCCTTTTCAGAACTGGTCTTTTGAGCATGGATATTAAGAAAAAAAGAACAATCCAATAGAAGTTAAGGGTATAATTTTTTTTAATGAGAGATGGAAGAAAAGAGAGGGAGAGAAAGGGATAAAGGGGGAGAAAGAGAAAGGTATTTTTGACAGTCTTGCTCAGTTGTCATCCTCCTGCCCCAGCCTCCCAATTAGCCAAGATTATAGAGGCTAGCATTCATGCCCTGTATGTTCACATTGGCCTGGAACCAAACCCAGGCCTCCCATGCAACTTCTAGCCTCCCAAGTGGTGGCATTGTCTGTCTTGCTATGGCCAGGTCAAGAATGTAATTTTAAAATGTTTTATAGTTTGCTAAACTTATTTGCAAAAGCACTTAGATTGTAGGTTATTTTGCTTATTTTTTTTAACATGTATTTCTTCTTCATTGAATATTGTTTAATACAATAAACTATTTCATTTCTTGTAGATCAGTGATACAGTAAACAGTGCAAAAATGGAGCATACAGCCATGAAAGGAACTTCAGCGAAAAACAGACTAGACCATAAAGCATCGATGGATTCTAATGCCATTTTACTTTCATCTTTGGCATCTAATGCTTCTAATCATAATAGTTGTATGATGGATGTGCGAAGGAAAAGTGAAGGTAAAATACAGCATTTTAAACAAAAATAAAGCTTTTTATAAGTTTTAGAATTTTAGTCACTGAAAAAGTAAATGTTAATAGAGTTTCCATTCATTTGACTCATACCATATTGAACCTAATTATTGTGATGTCAAAATACCACAGGAATATATGAATGGTAATGAATAGTTATAAGCTATAGAATTTAAATGAGGCAAATTCTCATGACAGTGGAGATTCACCTGTGTTCAATATTACTATCCCATTACACCACTTAGGACTTATAATTATCTGAAATTATTTATTTTGGGCAGGAATTTTGTCTGTCTCATTCACCTCTATTTCTTCAGTACCCAGATCCATGCCTGGCAAATAGTAATCACTTACTACATATTTCTGTAGCAAGTAACTGGATTATCCTCAAAAAGATAGTTCATTTCTGAGAACTGCTAATTAGCTCATTGCATTTGTAAGACAGCTTAAAATGTGGTGATCCTATTATTTGAATATTCTGATACCGTATGAGATGTATTAAGTATAGCTTTGGACTTCAATACCTAGATTATTTTATCAAGCTCATTCTGACATATCCCTGACATAGGAACATGTGACCTTATATTTAATTTGAAAAAAATCATGACAACTGATAATCTAATGTTCAGTGATTCAAGAAGAAGGTGGATATTCTTTTTTTCTTTCTTTCATATTTTTTTCCCCAAGAGGTTTTTGCTATAGGACACATGTACTCGCCAGAAAGGCAGAAGAGAGACAGAGAAACAGGAAGTGAGACATCATCCCCCCCAAGGGGGGAATGGCCACGCCACAATCCCTTCTCCTCCATTCTCCTCTCGGGATCTTGGGCACACATGCACACGCGCCTGGCGTGAGTTTAAGCTACCGGGTCCGGGACTTGAACCGTGGTCAACTACGTAGGAGTCCATCGACATAGCCATTATGCCAGCTGCTGGTCCCACCAGTGGATATTCTTTTATTCCCATTTTACATTATGAGTCTATGATAGGTTAAAAAAATTTAAGCAGTTTATCATTTTTCTCAATTTGTTACCTGTGAAAAGGAGAGCTCTTTTATTTTACTGACTCCCAATATAAGGTAATTGGTCATAATTGGAAATGCTTGGTCATAGTCTTCAATTTAAACATCTTTCTTACAGTGATTTTTTTTTAAAAGATGTTTATCTTACAAAGAAGTTTATAGCATTTGTAAGACAGCTTAAAATGTGGTGATCCTATTATTTGAATATTCTGATACCGTATGAGATGTATTAAGTATAGCTTTGGACTTCAATACCTAGATTATTTTATCAAGCTCATTCTGACATATCCCTGACATAGGAACATGTGACCTTATATTTAATTTGAAAAAAATCATGACAACTGATAATCTAATGTTCAGTGATTCAAGAAGAAGGTGGATATTCTTTTTTTCTTTCTTTCATATTTTTTTCCCCAAGAGGTTTTTGCTATAGGACACATGTACTCGCCAGAAAGGCAGAAGAGAGACAGAGAAACAGGAAGTGAGACATCATCCCCCCCAAGGGGGGAATGGCCACGCCACAATCCCTTCTCCTCCATTCTCCTCTCGGGATCTTGGGCACACATGCACACGCGCCTGGCGTGAGTTTAAGCTACCGGGTCCGGGACTTGAACCGTGGTCAACTACGTAGGAGTCCATCGACATAGCCATTATGCCAGCTGCTGGTCCCACCAGTGGATATTCTTTTATTCCCATTTTACATTATGAGTCTATGATAGGTTAAAAAAATTTAAGCAGTTTATCATTTTTCTCAATTTGTTACCTGTGAAAAGGAGAGCTCTTTTATTTTACTGACTCCCAATATAAGGTAATTGGTCATAATTGGAAATGCTTGGTCATAGTCTTCAATTTAAACATCTTTCTTACAGTGATTTTTTTTTAAAAGATGTTTATCTTACAAAGAAGTTTATAATCTGAAAACAAATATAAGTTTTGAGATTTCAGGAGCTAATGGCTTCTAAACCCTGTGCTATGCTACAGTTTAAGGAAGGTTAACATTAGGCACGTGGGAAACTGGTTGTGCGCGGCAACGGTGCCTGGCACTTAACAGCACAGTCGTGTCACTGAATGGCTGCCCGATCTAA
The DNA here is from genome assembly GCF_000334495.1 of Tupaia belangeri chinensis. Lineage (NCBI taxonomy): Eukaryota > Metazoa > Chordata > Mammalia > Scandentia > Tupaiidae > Tupaia > Tupaia belangeri. Next base: position 7,239,896 of record NW_006159512.1, read on the forward strand.
GGTTAGCAGGAGAACTGGTCTTTTTCTCCACAGGTTGGAGTAGCTGCCGAAGAATATGTTTCAAGCAGTAGAGGAATAATATGATTAGATTGCCTATTTTTTTTTTTTTTAAAGAATACCCTATGTTCATATGACTATGTTATCAGTGAGAAGCATAGTAGGAAATGATGTTAGAGGACTTGTTTGGGGTAATTTTAGAGCTCCAGGACGTATAGGATGAAGAGGTGAGAATACATTGTTTTAGATACTTTTTTTTTTTAAGACAATTACATTTATTAGACTTGGCAACTGACTGGACATGAGAAATGAAATGAGTTCAGCGTGACTCCCAGTTTTTTGGGTTTGGACATCAGAATGGATAATAATGTTGTGGAATGAATGAATATAAGTCATGGAAAAAATAACTTCAGAGAGGAATATGCGGTCAACTTTGTTTATATTGTAGAAAAGTCAAATAAATGAAAACAGAAATGTATCCCTTAGAAATCACTGTTTGTGGGGCTGGCAGGTGGTATGGTGGTTAAGGGCACTTGACTCCCACATGGCCGACTGTGGTTCGAGTCCCAGACCTGGTGGCTTGCTTTCTCACTTTCTCTCTCTCTCTGTCCTCCTCTGACCAAATGAAAATAAATAAATAAATAAACATTAAAAAAATTAAATTAAAAAAAGAAAAAGAAATCACTCTTTGCCAGAGCAGCAGTGTGCTAGAAACTGAATTTGGGAGAGGTTAAGGAAGTAGAAACTACTCTGAAGGGACTTAGCAAGTGGGAGGCAGTACCTGGAAGAGACTTCTAGAGTCAAGGAATATGTGTGCATGTTTGCTTCAGAGATTTTTGATGTTTATGGGGGTGAGGACCAAAAACTACTGAAGATTTATGAAAACCCGAAAAGAAAGGAATGCTTGATGAATGAGGGTCCCACGATTTGAGGAAGGAATGAAACTGCCCAGGAGGACAGGTTTAACTCCCTTAGGAGAGAGGCCTGCTCATTCTTTGAAATGAAAGAGAAACTGAGAATTCATTCATGACTGTGACTGCATTTTTAGTTTGGGGCAGGAGAAGGCAGAAAATGGAAGGATTTCATGCTCAGTGGTCTCTATCTTATTTTTTGCTAAAATGAGAGGCAAAGCCGATGATCTGTGATTTAGTAGATAGTTCAAGAACAGTGTTTAGAATCGAAGAGGAGTTAGCTAAGAAGTTGGAGATATGCATTATGGATATAATAAAAACTTTATTTTTCAGAACATTTTATGCCTAATGGTTAATTCATACTGATGCCATTTGGGGTACTCATGCGTATGGTTTTAAGACCTAAAGTACTAAGAATTATATGACAAGAACTATAGGACACAATAATTATCAGCAACTATCATATTAATAACCGATATTTTCCCTTTTATTTTAGGTCCTCACACTTCAGCAAATCTAGGTGTTTTAAGTAGTTGCCTGGATGTAAGAACAGTAACCCCTGAAACTTCCATATCCAGTACTGTGTCCAGCCCACAAACTATGGTAACCCAGCAGACCATTAAAACGGAGTCATCCAGTACAAATGGGACAGTTGTTAAAGATGAAACTTCACTAACAACATTCAGTACCAAATCTGAAGGTTTGAGATGTGTTTCACATATTGTATTTTGATCTATTTCTGTATATAAATTCATCAGACTTGTCTTAGAAATAACATTTCATCTTGGATTTAATTATATATAAGCAGATAAAACATTTAAATTAAAATAATTATGTAAAATGTTCTCTGCTGCCTTACATAAAATATTTAGATTAGTACACTATTAAATTTCAAACAGCTGTATCTTCCCTACCGTGAATAAATTCAGCGAACTTTTTTCCTTCCTTAGAAGGATTGGGACCTGCAAATGGTTGGTAATGGTTATGTAGCTGGACTCCCACATAGTTGACTATGGTTCGAGTCCTGGACCCAGCAACTTAAAAACTCACGCTGGGGATGTGTGCATGTGTGCCCAAGATCTGAGAGGAGAATGGAGCAAAAGTAATTGTGGTATGGCCATCTCTCCTGGGGAGTGATTTCTCATTTTCTGTCTCTCTGTCTCTGGCAAACACACATGCCTTCTAACAACAACAAAAAAATCTCTCAAAAAGAAAAGAAAGGATTGTAGACTACAGATTAGCAATCCTCCCATCTTGTTTGAGAATTTCTGATTTTATAAATTGTTATTTTGCAGTAGGAATTGTGTTTTATCTTTAGTAAATATTCTCTGAAGTTCTAGCTAGTCATCAGATCCTCAAAAAATGAACTTTCTGAATTATTTTTAAAGGGTTTGTATTTTTTTAAAGAATTATTTAATTTTATGTTCTATCATTCATTTATTTTTAATTTGATCAGAGAGAGACACAGAGAGAGAGGAAAAGTGAGAAAGTAAGGCACCAGGTCCGGGACTCAAACTGTGGTTGGCCATGTGGGAATGTCCAGTGCCTTAACCACCATGCCACCTGCTGGTCCCCAAAGGGTTTGTATTTCTAATGATAGTGATTTTTTCCGTTTGGCTTTTTTTTTCCCAATTTTTTTTTATTGTGGTAAAATATACATAATATAAAATTTACCATCTTACTATTTTTGTTGTGGTATGCATGTGTATGTGTGGTATTTTAGACAGGGTCTCATGCCACGATCCTCTTACCTCAGCCTCCCTAGCCTCTGGTCATGTACCACCACAGGCATGTGCCTCTGTACCAAGCTCATTAGAGTAGGCCAGGAATTGAACCTGGGCCTCCCATGTGGCCTCAGCCCTGCAAGGCAGCAGCATTCAATGTGCACTATCACATCCAGGCCACATCTTACCACTTTTAAGTGTACAGTTTGGTAGTATTAAATATTTGTACATTTGTAAATTATATTTTAATGTGTCTGCTTGATAAGTAATTAGTGTTATCTGACGAATTATTTAATTTTCAGTTGATGAAACATGTGCACTACCAGCAACTAAGATCAGCCGTGTAGAGATGCATGCTGTAGCAATGCCATTTTCTGTAAGTACATGACTTGGCAATTATGCATGTTTATAGATGATTTGTGCTTATAAATGCTGAGTAACTTGTGAGTGAATTCATAAAGAGGTTCTTAGGCCTTATTTAGTGATAAATTGACATTTCTAAAGAAATGATTGAACAGGAAAATGTTCGCAGTATGATGTTTAGTAAAAAAAGCTAAGCAAAAAATAACTTACATGCTGTGGTCCCAATTTTGTTTAAAGAACACATGCAGTATATATATTCACACACTTACATGCACCCATACACATCCACACTAAAATATTAGACAGCTCTCCAGATGGGAAACCACAGATAATTTTCCTTCCATGCTTTCTATATTTTTCCATAACGAAATGTGTTACACTTATAATCAGATATGTATGTGTTTGTGTGTATTGGGGAGGGGGGTCTTCAAAATATTCATGGAAGATGTGTATCATGAAGAAACTATGTGTGAACTTCAAACATTTTTATACCAAAATAGTTTTTCATTCCATTTTCCATGAACTTTTTTGAAGTCCCCTTGTACATACTCACATACGTGTGTGTATACATGTAAATTACATTGATGGTTAACAGATAGGATGTCTTACTAAACAGAGAACTGACATGGCTCTATTGCTAGCTATAAGAGTGTAACAGATTATTGTGATTGGGCTGACATACACATACGGTAGCCCAGTAGTCTCTGGGATTGGGGGTTTTATGGAAGGCCATGATTGGCCTTCACATTCAACGTGCCAGGAAAGTGCCTTACAAATATACCAAGGTTGTCGTAATTAGATCAATGTAAGGATAAAATATACACATATGTTCATATATATATACACATGTACTCTTGGAAATTTCTTATTAGTCATTTCAACTTTGTTTTAGGCAAGAGTTTTTATTTGACCTAATACTTACGTTTTAGAATCTTTAGGAATTATTTACAGTTTAGCTCTCTTTCACTGTTTTATAAATTTTAATAATATATTTACCTTTAGCCACTTTCATCTTTCCAGATCGTTAAGTCTTAGTGTTCTTAGATTTTTCTCAGGGAAGGATTATTAAAATGAACTTTCTTCTTTTGAATCTGTTTGCAGTGCATCAGCCCAAATTGTACTTGTTATGTTAGACGGAGCCAGTTGTTTTATAAAAGTTGTTGAAGAGTTTTTACAACTTTAAAAGATAAAACAAGTTTAAAGTTATTCCTTTCTTTTTTTAACTTTAAAACTCTCTAGTTAGCTCACTTTGTCATGTGTGATAGCCTAAATAACAAAAAATGTGAATTATAAGTATGTACCTCTGCTGTTATATATTTAAGACAGAAATAAATAACTGAAGTGCACATTTGTTTTGAGCTTCTGGAAACAGTGTCTCATTTATAAAGAAGATGGCTTTAAAAGGTTAGTTCCAGGGATAAGTATAATTCACTTATCACTAAAACTAGCTTAAGGTAGAGGAAGTTTGTTTGTTTTAAAGTAGGGTGAAAAATGTAAGACTGTTTAATCTATTCCTCTTTAGTATATACCATAGTACATTCAAATTGCATTTTAGTTTTGAACATTTTTTCTCCTTTTAGGTTTGGAGAATCACAGGTATTTCAAGTGCAAAGATCACTGAATTTCTGCTAGTTGTTTTCAAATCTAGAAATAAGCCAGCTTGGAATGAATTTTTCTTTATTTGCTCCTCTTGGAGCCAGTTATAGTGTCACACTAAAGGGATTACATTTTCCAAGAGAGTCTCTGAAATGACGATGTTCTATAAAACAGTTGGCATTTTAGCTGTCACTGATCGGAAAGCATGCTAACTCCAGCTAGGTTGATTAGTTTAGAGCTACTGACTTGGAGAATGCCTGTCACTCCCTGTGTATGAATTGGCATCCCTGTCTCACTGTCAGTTTACCTAATCTGAAAAGACTTTATTTTTTGAGCTATTAATGTTGTGGTATTGATCCATATATCTACTTGTAGACCACTGCATGGATTGATTTAATCTTGAAATTGTTCATGTGCTCAGTAAGAGTCTTCATAAATTTTTCTTTCTCTGCAACTAGAAAGAGACTCCTTCAAATCCAGTGTCTACAGTGAAAGCAGGAGAACGGCAGTGGTGTGACGTGGGAATCTTTAAAAATAATACAGCTTTAGTAAGCCAGTTTTATTTGCTGCCAAAAGGGAAACAGAGCGTCTCAAAGGTAGTCCTTGATATATTTTCTGTATTGTGAATTATAAACCTTATGAGAGTTTTTTTTTATAACCCTGATTCAGGTCCCTTGGATGAAAAAGTTGGGATCTGTCTATAATCTATAATCTGTAATCAAGAGTTCTGTATACCTAGTTATCCTGTTCTTTTGTTGTTTTTGATGGCTACACTGCAGTCCCTTCTGCTCTAATCTCCTTTTGGGATTTTGGGCATGCATACATGTGCCTGGCGTAATTTTCAGGCCACCAAGCCGCTGGGTCTGGAACTTGAACTTCACAGTCAGCCACATGGGATCGAGTGCCTTAACTTACAGGCCTTTATTCTTTTTTTTTTTTTTTTTTTCTCCACTTGGCCTGGGCCTAGAAGCGTGGAGACAACCGCAACCCACCTAGGTCTATATTCTTTATCAAGGTTCCTTTTTTTTTAAGAATTATTTTTATTATTTTAACTTTTTAATTTATTTACTTTAATTTGACCAGAGAGGAATGGAGTAAGAGACAGAGGGAAAGTGAGAAAGCAAGCTGTCAGGTCCAGGATTCAAACTGTGGTCAACCATGTGGGAGTCCAATACCCTTAACCACCATGCCACCGGCCAACCCCTATTGAGGCTCTTTTTACAGACTATGTCACAAACATATCATTTAAAAAAATCTTATATAATCACTGAGCTGGGTTTTGAGTCATAAATAACCTGATCTGACTAGCACTGATGAAGATCGTTAAAATACCTCTATTTTTGTTACTTAATATACTTAGAGAACGGACCATTTTTTCTCATTGAGGGATTCTTTTTAAATTCCTGATTTCACAATTAAGAAATCCAGAACCCCCTGTATGCTATTGAAAAATATACCAAATACTTGTGCATGCATGCCCAAAATCCTGACAGGATGTAGAAATAGAGAAGAGATTGTGGCATGACCACACCCCATTGGGGAGTGCTTTCTCCCTCTCTCTTTCTCTCTGTCCCTCTCTGGCAAACGTGCTTACCCTTTTGAAAAAAAGACAAACGAAGACTTCATATATATGAGAGACATTTTATGTGTGTGTGTGTGTGTGTGTGTTGTGTGTATTGCACGTATATATAATTGTGACATTAACCCTGTAAGATTATCAGATAAGTAGCATCTCCAAAGTACATTGAAATAATATTCTTTAGATAAAGACTTGCTGAGAGAGAATTGCCAAGGAAATAGTATTCATTTTTAATTTTCTGAAGATGTTTACAAGTAGAAAATATATAATTTATCATTATATTTTAGTTTCTTTACTATTATATCTGGTAACTCTTTTTAATATTGAATTTTTCCAATCTTGATAAAAATAGTTCTGGCTAATAATTTGTTACTGTTGGATTGTTGGGAAAGTCATGACTCATTTTTGCATAAAACTATATCATGACTTTTTTTTTTTTTTGAGAGGTTTTCACTATAGGGCACGTGTGCTTACCAGACAGACAGAGAGAGACAGAGAGACAGAAAGCGAGAAATCACCCCCCAGGGGGGATGGTCACATCGCAATCCCTTCTCCTCCATTCTCCTCTCGGGATCTTGGGCACACACGCACACGCGCCTGGCGTGAGTTCTAAGCCACCAGGTCCGGGACGCGAACCGCAGTCGACTATGTGGAAGTCCAGCGACATAGCCATTACGCTAACTGCTCATTCCCTATCATGACTTTTCTGACCCAATATTACGCCTAATGAAATTCCTCACCATAGTTAGATTTCATATATTAGGCTGGTATAAAAAAGCAAATTGTGGTTTTGGACCGAATATTTTAAATCACTTTTAAATTATAACTAGATTCAAACACATCTTTACTAATCAAAATAGGAACCATTACAACCAACCCATTTTTGCCAGTGAGAAATAAGTTTATTCCTGTTGTGTAAAAAATTCATGCTTTGGGATTCAGTGAACTTTTGGAAAGCATCTTCTGTATCCTGCTGGTTGCAAAAGTGTTCTCCCTGCAAAAAGTTGTCAAGATGCTTAGAAGAGGTGGAGTCGGTTTGTGAGAAGTCAGGTTAATATTGTAGATGAGGCAAAGTTCATAGCCCAGTTCTTTCCATTTTAAAAGCATTGTTGGGACATGCAGTCAGGCATTGTCATGGAGAAGAATTGGCCCTTTCTGTTGACCAAGGTCAGCTGCAGGCATTGCAGTTTTTGGTGCATCTCATCAATTTGCTGAGCATACTTCTCAGATGTAATAGTTTTTCTGGGATTTAGAAAGCCATAGTGGATGGAACCAGCAGTTAGTGTAAAGGCTTTGTCACTGGACTTCCATATAGTAGACCGTGGTTCGTGTCCCGGACATGGTGTCTTAAACTCACGCCGGGTGTGTGTGCATACATGCCCAAGATCCTGAGAGAAAAATGGAGGAGAAGGGATTATGGCATGGCCATCCTCCCTGGGGGGGTGATTTCTCATTTTGTTTTTCTGTCTTTTGGGCGAGCACACATTCCCTATAGCAAAAACCTCTCAAAAAAAAAAAAAAAATCAGGATTTTTCTGATGACCCAAGTTTGCATGGGAGTGGGATAATTGGTAATCTGTTTATAGTGGTTGTTAGTTTTTTCCGTGTGTTTATATAGTTCATGCATATAACATCCTTACGTTTCTTAACTTAATAAAAAAGCACATGCACTTGCTGAAGAGACACAGAGAGAGACAAGGAAAGTGAGAAAGTACTCCCCAAGGGGGAAGGTCATGCTGTAATCCCTTCTCCATTTCTCTCTTCTTTTGGGATTTTGGGTACACATGCACACACATAGCTTGTTTTTCAAACAGTGGAATCAGGGACTTGAACTGCACAGTCAGCCATGTGGGATCCAATGCCTTACCCACCATGCCAATGGCTGATCCCCTTATAGTTCTCTGTATAATCATCTCCACTGGAAAGGGCAGTAACAATCCTTGCTTTATGAACTTTGTTGCTTTAATATTAGAGGGCTCATTCCATGAGTGAGAAAGAAAGAAACATGAACTGGAACTTGAAAAATAATGTATTCTTTAAAAGTTGTGTTTAATAAAAAGAAATTAAAAACTGTGTTAACAAGTGAATTGTGCCTCATCTTTTACTTTTGCATATTTTACTTTTTAGGTAGGAAATGCAGACGTACCTGATTACAGTCTACTTAAGAAACAAGACCTTGTTCCAGGCACAGGATACAGATTCAGGGTTGCTGCAATCAATGGTTGTGGAATAGGTCCTTTCAGCAAAATGAGTGAATTTAAAACTTGTATTCCTGGTTTTCCTGGAGCTCCTTCTGCAGTCAGAATTTCAAAGGTGAGATTTCAGGTCAAGACTTGTTGGTGATTTATTAAATGAGTTGAAATTTTGTATATGATGTCAATTGTTAGTTTAGAAATTCTTGATATATCTAGAGTAAATTAAAAGTTTAAAGAACTCATTTTTTAATCACTCATATGATATTTTTAAGTACCAAATTTTAAGCAGAATTATAGCATATAAGTCACAGAAAGACGGGAAATCTTGTATTCTTCATAATACTAGCTTTGTCCTTATTTTGGAACCAAAAATTGGTGTTGTAGAATTTTAATAGAATGTGTGAAATTGGATTATATCTTATTCAATGGTCCTGCCCTTCCTTAGAGAATGAAAAATATCTGCTTTTAGAGAAGAAAAATTCCCTCTTTGTGATATTATAGACAGACATTTAAGTCTAGTTATATTGTTGAAAAGTGAGCATACACTACACTTTGTAGATCCAATTTAGGTAGGTTTTTAAAAACCAGCAATAAAGGGACCAGCTAGGAGCACACTCGCTCTATAGCAAAAACCTCTCAAAAAAAAAAAAAAATAAAAACAAAAAACCTAATATCTAATGTAATTACTTCAATGAAGAAGATAATTTTGTGTCCTATAAATAGACTCAATATAGAAAACTTAGTAACCTCGGGACCAGCAGTTGGCGTAAATGGCTATGTTGATGGACTCCCATGTAGTCGACTATGGTTCAAGTCCTGGACCCGGTGGCTTAAACTGATGCTGGGTGTGTGTGCGTGTGTGCCCAAGATCCCAAGAGGAGAATGGAGGAGAAGGGATTGCGGTGTGGCCATCCCCCCTTGGGGGGTGATTTCTCGCTCTATGTGTCTCTGCCTTTCTGGTGAGCACATACTCCCTATAGCAAAAACCTCTCAAAAAAAGAAAAGAAAAGGGACCAACAGTTAGCGTAATGACTATGTCGCTGGACTCCCACATAGTCGACCGCGGTTCAAGTCCCAGACCTGGTAGCTTAAACTCACGCCGGGCACGTGTGCGTGAGTGCCCAAGATCCTGAGAAGAGAATGGAGGAGAAGGTATTGCGGCATGGCCATCCCCCCTGGGGGGTGATTTCTCGCTTTCTGTCTCTCTGTCTCTCTCTGTCTGTCTGGCGAGCACACGTGCCCTATAGCAAAAACCTCTCTCAAAAAAAAAAAAAAAGAAAAGAAAAGAAAGAAAGAAAACTTAGTAACCTTAACCTGTTTGTTTCCTCTCTTCAAGAATGTTGAAGGTATCCATCTTTCCTGGGAACCTCCAACTTCACCTTCTGGAAATATTTTGGAATATTCAGCCTACTTGGCTATCCGCACAGCACAGATACAAGATAACCCAAGTCAGCTTGTGTTTATGAGGATTTATTGTGGTCTTAAGACATCATGTATAGTAACTGCTGGGCAACTTGCAAATGCACATGTAGATTATACATCCAGGCCTGCCATTGTGTTCAGGATATCAGCAAAGAACGAAAAGGGATATGGACCAGCTACACAAGTTCGATGGCTTCAAGGTAACAATAAGAAAGCACCTTTAAATTGAATTGTTTTTTTACTGAAGCTGTTGTGATGATTATTTATTAGTAACTGGTTATGAAGAGTTGTCATTTAAAAGGTATCCTCTGTCTGTATTTCTAGCATTTATGAATTTGAGTTTGTAAGTTCTTAAAATGTATTTGCTTAATTTTAGATCCAAATAAAAATAGAAAAGAAGCAAAGACTCTTTGAAAATTAGTATATGGGTTCTTCCTTCCAGGCATAGCTGTTTTTATAAAGAAAAATACTAAAATTAGGCTAAAAGCTAGAAGGCTTTATTGCCCTAATATATCTTATAAAGACTGTGTAACTCAGTCATCCTAGAGTTACTGAGATGATACTAATAACTGGCTGCTGTGCACTATGCCGTCTCTGTAGTTCTCTATCCTGTAAACACCCTATCTGCCAGTACTCCCTCTAGCTTTATTCTACATAAGCAGCGGTCCTCTAACAATTACCTTCTGCCAGATAATATTTGTGATACCAGTTCTGATTCCTTCCCTTTGTTTATTTACAGTTAGCATCGAGCTGGAAATTTAAAGAGGCAAGTTCAGAAACTCTGCTTCTGCATTTATTTCCTCTAAGAATCATGATAAAATACATGAAGTTAAAAGTTTTCTTAATTCTTACTGGGTCCATATATTTGAATATATTTCTGGCCAAAGCACTTAATTTATCTGGCCCTCAATTTTTTCATTAACAGATGAGGAAATTAAAACAGTTTACCTTTAAGGTTTCTGTCAGCACTAATGTTTTATATTTTCATCAGAAGTAAAGTATACTTGTGAACATTTTCATCTGGCTTAAAGGTTCTAACTTTGCTTCTGCTGAAATTAAAACTCTATAATTTAAAATTCAAAATTAAACCATATTTCTTATTTTAAAAGAAAGAAGCACCTTAACAGGACACAGATTTTGAAATCGTGTTTTAAACATTTGTAAGATTTTTGTAAATGCTCTAAATGTTTTATTTTTGCATTGTTTTTACCTTGAAATTGTATAAACTTTTGTACGATGGAAATAGAAGCAGCAGACAGCTAACTCAGGTTCCATTACAATCTTAAAGATGCAGATAGACGTTAAGAACACTGCTATAGGCAACTTGTTTTAAACCTTTTAGGAATGTCATGGTTTCACTGCCTGTTCTAATCTGGAGTGAATACACGGAGCAATAATTGCTGAAAAGATATTTCAGAATAAGAGCTGCAAATACTGCAGGGTTGCAAGTCTATCTTTCTTTATACCACATACCCTTAGGCCATTTTAGGTTGACTGAGTAGCTGTGTCTTCAAACTTCATGTATGATACCCCTGGCAAAGATGGATTGAATTGTGCAGAATTGATATATATGTGTGTTCCAGTTACTAATTTAAAGTGTATAGAATATTTTAATATATAATTTTTGTAAAGATCTGGGATTTTTATACTACAGTATTTGTAATTAATGTGTCTAAGTTTCTCTTGAAGAAAATATGCAAATTGTTAGACACATAATGAGTGGGTTCTGAACTCTAAAGATAAAGTAAATGCACTACTCCAGTGTTGTTAGAATACTTGTTTTGTGGCTGTATGAATCCTTAATCTTTAAATGTGTACTTTACAAACAATGTTTACAAGGAGCTTCTCTGGCTTGTTATCCCAGCAACACCCTTGGTGAGAGCTTCGGTCTGCATTTGTTTAACTCATATGCTTTGCTTTTGGCATATGCTTGCTTTTTGCACTAGTAGAATTTTAACTTACCTCATTATTATGTTTGTAATCATATGTATAGCTTCCGTAATGTGTCTGACATAGGCTAAACAAATACTTAACCAAAGTTAAAATAAATGGTAAGCAATTTTGCACATAATAAATGCTAGGGTTTGTTGTGTATATGTGTGTGTTTAGTTAAGAATAAAAGAATAAAAATGGAAAGTTATAGTAAGTGTATATTTCAAGCTACATTATATTAATGATCTCTTTGCTTTATTAGAAAAAGTCTGACTTTTAACTTCTTGTTTTCTGCATTAACAATTCACATCTTGAAGCACTTCTCTTAACAAGGAATAAGTTGACTTAAAACAAAAGATATATATTTTAAGTGTGTACATTTATACCTATTTAGTATTTTATTTAGTTTACTTTGCTTAAATGCCTCTACTAGTCTAGATTGGGAGGTGAATATGAACTGTAGTTCTAACATATGGCTTACTTTTCAGAGGGAATGGCAGACTCTCTACACCAGGAGGTTTGTTAAAATAATAAATGTTTTTACTTTGGGAATTAGCCTAGATTATGTTATATTTTTGACATTTATACATTAAGCACTAGTCATATTTATCTCCTTAATAAGGGATTGGTGACTGAAAGATGCCATTAAGAAATCTCTGTGGCTTTGGCATTAATGGTTAATAAGAGATCTTAGTGCTACATATTCATGAATTGAATGGATTGGAGTAAATAATAAGAGAAGTGCATTTAGCTTCTTATGGTTTGCTCATTTTAAAGTAAAGATCCCTTTGTGTAGCAGTAAGTTATATCATGCAGATATTTTTTCATAGGAAGATTTACACTGAGTTAAATTACTTTCTTTACTCTTCCCAGTTGGAGAAGCAATTCAGATGTAAGCCTTTGTGTCACAGTCGTCTTCCTGTTCTCTGCAACTTTCCTTCATAAAAGTAGTAAAACTATGTTTGATGTTGCATGCTCTTAACAGTTATGTTTTCTAAAATATTATATTGGCTTCATTTTACTTAAATAAATTTTTGGCAATTTAATTAGAAATAGGGCATATATAAACTCAATTTTGTATACATTTTTTAAAGAAATTGAATTAATCTGATTGCATGTGTGAGATACCTTTGCCCTTAACCAAGTTACATATACTCATCTATAGAAAGTGAAACTGTTGATTCCTTATTTCAAAGACTTGTAGACGAGCAAAAATTTGTCCTGATTAGAAATATGGTCTATTATAACTAAAGATATTTTTATTTTAAAAATTACTTGTAACATAAAAAATCATTTGTGACATTGGATACAAAGAGATTATTAGTATTTAAAATTATTGTAGTCCTTTGATCATAAATGAAGTAGATTGCAAAGTAGACTTGGTCTTTTACCTCTTAAGGTGTGACTGTTGTGTTTTCTAAGACTGATTTTAGGCAGTTTTTTTGTATCTTGTACCAATGATATGTAAAATAAAGCACCTTTTCTACTACAAGCAATTACAGGATGTAATTTCTTTTGAGCTACATGAAAGAAAAACTAGTAATGGCACAGTAAATCTGTAAAAATGTTGATTGTATACCATTCATTTAAAACAATACAAGCAATCTCTAAATTAAGAATGGATTATGTTTAAAAACTTGTTTTTAAGGTAATGGATTGCAATTGGGAGTCATTTTCTCATAGACAGCTAAAGCCTAAGGCCAGCCCATTAGTGGTTAAGGAAGCCAGATCCTACATGGCTGACTAGGGTTCAAATCCCAGTCTGGCGGCTTGAAAAACACTCCATGCATGTGAGTGTGTGCCCTAAATCCCCACAAGATAGACAAATGGAGGAGAAGGAATTGCAGCAGGACCATGTCTCATTGCAGGGGCACTCTCTCCTTCTGTCTCAGGTGAGCATACGTGTCCTCTGGCGACGGAAAAGAAGAAGAAAGAAATGTGAAGCCTAGCTAACCTTTATTGTAGCTGAACTAACATGCTTTAAAGTAAAAAGGGAAATATCTCTAAGAAATAGTCTGAACTTGTCTTCCATTTACTTTTCACCCTTTTAATTCACAGCAGCAGCGAGGTTGCTACTCCATTAAAATCTTTTATAAAGAGATTTTTGCTATAGGGTGCATGCACTCACTGGCAAGACAGCAAGAGAGAGAGAGTGACAAATCACTCCACGGGGGGATGGCCACGCCGCAGTCCCTTCTACTCCATTCTTCTCTTGGGATTCTGGACCCATGCATGTGCACCCATCATGAGTTTCAAACCGCCAGGTCCAGAACTCGAGCCACAGTCGGCCATGTGGGAGTCCAAAGCCTTAACCACTACTCCACCTGCTGGACTCCTCTCTCTCTCTCCTTTTATGCTCCTCCTCCTACTTGCCCTCTCCTTTTCCATTACCACCCTTCTCCATTCATTTTATTGTTTTTTTTTTCCTTTTTCTCCAAGATTCCTATCAAAGGTCGCCAACCTGATAAATCCTCTGCTGATATGCTCTACCTTCAGATAGATCTAACTACTACTTTTTGTGTTCCCCATCCCGTCCCTTGTTAAATCTTCTGTCACAGCAGTCTAACACCTTTATTTTCTTAGCGGTCAGAATTGTCTCTCTTGCTGATGGTAGCTCTTTGAGGCAGAGACCAAGTCTTTATATCTCTTCCATATTGGCCAGTTAGCTGTTATTTTAATATTTTTAAATATATTTTTACAAGTAAGTAAATTGTTACCTTTACAGCTTTTCCTGCTCCCACTCTTCACTCTCACATAGGTGCCGTAATGAGAAGGAGCTTTTGAAAGAGATTTTAGTAGAATAAGCTGCTGGAGGAAATGCAAAGTTTTTAGTTTTGTGTTACTTCACCCTGCTACTACTTAGTTCTGGGATATATGAGGATTTAGTGTGGTTGTACATAGGCCGCAAGAGGATATCTTTTTGTTTGTTTGTTTTTGCCATAGGGTGTGTGCACTTACCAGAGAGAGACAGCGAGATGAAAGAAATCACCCCCTGGTGGTGGGTGGCTACAGTCCCTTCTCTTCCATTCCCTTGGGATTTGAGACACACGCTCATGCACATGTGCACAGCATCATTTTCAAGTGACTGGATCCAGGGCTCAAACCTCAGACAGCCATGTGGGAGTCCAGTGCCTTAACTACCATGCCACCTGCTATCCCCAAGAGGATGTCTTTGATTTGAAAAGATCTTGGTATATAGTGAGATCTTAAATTGAGCATTGATGAATTATGATTTTTAAGACTGGATAATTGGGACCAGCAGTTGGCGGAAAGGCTGTCACTGGACTCCCATGTAGTCGACCGTGGTTCGAGTCCCGGACCTGTTGGCTTAAACTCACGCCGGGCGCGTGTGCGTGTGTGCGTGCATGAATGCCCAAGATCCCGAAAAGGGAATGGAGGAGAAGGGATTGCAGCGTGGTCATTCCCCCTGGGGGGCAATTTCTCACTTTCTGTCTCTCTGTTTCTGTTTTTCTTGGGAGTGCACATGCCCTACAGCAAAAACCTCTCCCAAAAATAGACTAGATAATCAAAATGAGCTAAAAATATGTCAGAATGCAATCTCTTTTCTGACACTAGGAAAAACCACCTCTTTAAGCATAGGGAGCTTCTTGGAACATGAACACCAGAAACGGAACTGCATCAGATTATTGTTATGTATCAAGTGAGGTCACTGTTGTCACATCTAAGCTTGTAGGACAAAAGATCCTCACCCTCAGGAAACAAGGTGACATTGGAATACCTGCCTTCTGACTGTCCCATTTGCCGCTGTGAGACCTATACTTACATATTCCTGTAATTTCAGAAAAGTTTTATTTTGACCATGCCTGGAAAAGCATGAACTATAGTATTCTGAGGGAGAAATAATATTCTGTAAACTGAGTGAAGAAAATGAAGGCTATAAAATTCAAGGATGTCAGCTACCTTGTCCAGAATAGACTTCCACGTCGTTATTTATATTACTTTGCTAATCTCCTGTGCTCTGAAGAAGTAAAATTTAAAACATGTTCACTTGTGGCCCTCAATCTCAGCAGGAGTCATCTGAAACTGAGCATGAGGTTCTTCTGTTTTATACCTTTGGTATTCTGTATTTGACTTGATCAAAGCTGCTCCTTAAAGATGATCAAATTCACAGTCTGGCTGCTATTCCCGCCAGTACTTAAAGTTTAAAAGCCTTAAAAATACAGGGTTTGGGGCCAGCAGGTTGCATAGTGGTTAGGGCACTGGACTCCCATATAGCCAACCATGCTTTGAGTCCCAGACCTGGTGGCTCATAACTCACACCAGGTGCATGTGTGTGCGTGCATGCCCAAAATCCCAGGAAGACAATGGAGGAGAAGGGGTTGCTACATGGCCATCCCCCCTTGGGGGTGATTTCTCACTTTCTGTCTGTCTCTTTAGTGAGCGCACATGCCCAATAGCAAAAAAAAAAAATCACTCAAAACAAAAACAAAAAAAGCAGGATACGGAGCTTTTGGCTTTGGGTAGGGAGAAGACTAGGAAGCTGTAGGCATGCTGCTGCGAAGGCTACAGGAGTATTCCTTCTTTACTGGTTTAATTTTGCTGTCCAGCAAGGTCTTTGAAGACGGCCTAGAAATGTCAGGGTGTTTATAATCCTTAAAGGTTAAAGCACAGGAAGTATGAATTGGTGGCATATCAGATATGGGAGGAAGGAAACAGCCCCCTAGCCTATGTACTGGCTTTTCATGGTCTCCTTACCTCCCAGAGCCAGGAAACTAAAGGATATTTTATTCCTGTGTGCGAAAATGGAGGAAGAAGACATCAGAGCCTTTGTGTTTGAGCACATACAGGTTAAAAATAAGAGGTAGCAGCTGGTGTTTGTTTTTGAAAATAGAGTGACCCTGTCTACTAGTTAAGTAAAAGCACGGTTCAACAAATGTTCAGCTCTGACCCAGAGGTTTATGTAGGCTTCCTCTTATCTGGAGGGGGAAAGTAGAAGTTCTCTAAAAATTTAATAAGTGTTCTCCTAATTTTTCTTTTCATATTGGGAAAGGCAGAAAGCTACAGATATAATATTATACTTACCATACAGTATAATAAAGCACAGCATGTAAGAAAGTAGGTAGTTCTGAAACCCAGTTGCTTGATCCAGAATCATCCTGCCAGTTGCAGTTTAAGCACCCTCTGGTGGCATCTTCCATTTCAGCTCAACTGGGTAAGATTCTGTGTCTTGTAGTTACCTAGGATTTTTTAAAATAGCAGCGGCAATGCTTGAA
>NW_006159512.1:7256878-7279161 GCF_000334495.1 Tupaia belangeri chinensis
TATTAGTTGGCCTTCCTGTGTCACTCTGTGGGGAGATTGGATACAGAGAAGTCACGTTCCACTTCCCTGTTCTCTATGCTGGCTGTTTGCTGCTGAGTCTGTCTACCCCTTATGCCAAGCTTGTAGCCCAAGATAATAACTTTAGCCTGCCCTGTGTGGGCACAGGGGACAACTGAATGTTTCTAGATCTATTTAATATTTTAGAATTTTTGAATCACATACCAAAATGTCTAGCTAATCCCCTGATTCAGGAAAAATTGCACTTTAACTGCCTTAAGTATGCAAAATGCCACTGATAGTGACTTTGGTGGCAAAGATATGATTGCAAAATTGTGACGTTGCTGTGACTAGCAAGATTCCTGACATTGATGTGGAGAAACCGTCAGTAGCCACTGTGTGTCCTTCCACATTTTTAGAATACTTAACATGTAGATGCATGATTAAGAGAATGTGCCAGAGGGAATTTATACCTTTGAAAGTAAATGTGTGGGCCAGCGCCATACTTACTTAGTGGTTAAGGGAGCTGGATCCCATGCTTGAAACTGCAGTTTGAATCCTGGCCCCAGTGGCTTGAAAAACACATTTGGATGTGTGTGGGTGTGTGCCCCAAATATTAACAGGATGGAGAAATGGAGGAGAAGGGATCGCTGTGTGACCATGCTCCATAGGGGATGCTTTCTCCCTCTCTCTCTCTTCCCCTCTGGTGAGCACATGCACTCTCCGGCAATGGAAAAAATAAACCCAGTGCAATTCAGTAAGGAAATGGTGTCTTTATCAGTTTATTTGGAGATTTGTATCACCTCTCATTTTATTGCCTGCTTTCTACAAATAATTATACCCAGTGGACAAAGCAACCAGATAACCAGAGTCATGCCAGTGACTCTGAGCTGAGTTGGAAGAACGATGTTGTAACATTGCCATCTCCTTGAATCTGGACCCTGTGGGATCCAGTTCATTTCTGTGAGGAATAGGCCATACTCATTTCTTTTTTTCCTATTATTATGGACTTTTTTTCCTATTATTGCAATTGGCTGATTTGCATAGCACAACAGTGACTGAAATGTTGGAAGATGTTCCTCTTTGTTGGCTAAAGTATATACATATAACCTTATAGCTTTTCTCTTTTAAAACATTTATTGTGAAATTATACATACAAAAGCATATAAACTATATATGTATGGGTTAAAAAATAAAACACTTGCACATGTATTCAGCCTTCATCTTAAGAACTACAATATTCTCAGTAGTTGCCTAGAATGCCTGTTTGTCCTCCCTCCATACCATTAAGGTAAACATTCTCCTGGATTTTTTTGTTACTAATTCTCACATTTTATTTGTGTTTCTACCACCTATGTATGTAGCCCTACTGTGTTGTTTAGGCTTATCTGTTTTGGAACTGTTATGTAAATGGAATTATGCTGTATATATTCTGTGATTTTTCCCCCCTGACATTGTTTATCAGATTCCCATCCACATTTATGCATGTATTTCATGTTTTCACTGCTGTATAGTATTCCATTGTATGACTGTTTCACAATTTATCCATCCTTCTATTTATGGAGATTTGGATTGTTTTCAGTTTTTTGCTATTACAAACAACGCTGCTATGAACATTCTGCCCAATTACAATGTAAGCTCTGTGTGGGCAGGAAGGGGTCTTACCTGTTTTGGTCTCTGCTATATTCACTCTCTGCTATGTCTAGAACAATGCCTGGCACAGATTATGCTCAATAAATACTGAGGAATTAATGACTTCTTGTATTCCTGGTGCATTTGCATAACATTTGCTCTAAGAGTTATTTTCAAAGCATGGTCCAGGGGCTTCTGGGGCTCCCTGAGACCCTTCATGGGGTCTGTGTGGACAAAACTATTTTCATAATAATACTAAAGCATTACTTGTCCTTTTCACTCACATTTTTTCAAACATTTAAATATTTTCTATTTGTATGATGTCATCATTGCACTAAGAGCTAATCAAGTGTATACTTGTTTTTGTCTTAAGAATGTCTGTTTAAATATCTAACATGGCAAATGCTGATAGATATAACCCACATGAAAAACAGTTCAAGATTCTCAATACTTTTTAAGAATGTAAACATTCTCAGACCAAAATTTGAGATCTGCTACTGTAAGGAGTGGGTTTTACTTGTTAATGCTAAACATTAATAGTTTTCTAATGTACTCATTTACAGCCCTACTGGCAGTGGTTGAAAATTCCCATGGCTCTACGTCTTAGTCTTAACTGTCTTTATTTGACAAGTGGATGTTGATTATATGGTATCTTACTGTGGGTATAAGCTGCATGATTACTAATGAAATTGTGTTCATATATGGGTCCCTCATGTTTCCTCTTCTGTGAAATACCTGTTCATGTGTTTTGCCCATTTTTCTATTAGGCTGTGCCTTTTTTTAATGAATCATAGGGCTTCTTTATGTACATTAGATACCAATCCTTTGTCAGTTAAATATGTTTGCATATATCTTCTTCAAGTTTATATATGTCTTTTGCAATTGTACTGAATCTATTAACAATTTTCAATGGGTTTTCCCAGCTAAAAAATTTTGTCTCTATTTATTAGGTCTTTTTAGACATCTCTCAATAAACTAATAATTTTCTCTATATAAGCCTTTATGTCTTATATTAGATTTCTTCATAGAAAGTTCTATTTTATTTTTTTTAATGCTGTGGTAAGTTGAATTTTTTAAATTATACTTTCTATTCTGTTTATTACTGATTATAGAAATATTGGTGCTGTTGGGACCAGCACCTGGTATAATGGTTATGTTGCTAGACTCTCACATAGTTGGCTACGGTTCAAGTCCCGGACCCGGTGACTTAAAGACACACCAGGCATGTGTGCATGCATGCCCAAAATTCCAAGAGAAGAATGAAGAAGGGATTGTGATGTGACCATTCCCCCTGGGGAATGAATTCTCACTTTCTGTCTCTCTGGTGAGTGCACGCGCCCTGGTATAAAAATCTCTCTTAAAAGAAAAAAAGAGAGGGGAACCAGCAGTTAGCATAATGGTTATGTCGCTGGACTCCCACGTAGTCGACTGCGGTTCGTGTCCCGGACCCGGTGGCTTAAAACTCACGCCGGGCGCGTGTGCGTGCATGCCCAAGATCCCGAGAGGAGAATGGAGGAGAAGGGATTGCGGCGTGACCATCCCCCCTGGGGGGTGATTTCTCGCTTTCTGTCTCTATGTCTCTCTCTGTCTGTCTGGCGAGTGCACGCGCCCTACAGTGAAAATCTCTCAAAAAAAAAAAAAAAAAAAGAAAAGAAAAAGAAATATTGTTGCTATATTTTGATTTATATTCAGCAACTATGCTAAGCATGTATTAGTTCTAATAATGTATCAAGATGTACTTTTAAGATTTTTAAAATGATGTAATCTGCAAATAATGGCAGTTTTCTTCCTTTCTGAGCTTTATGCCCTTTTAAGGAATTTCTTTTTGGGACCAGCAGATGGTATAATGATTATGTCACTGAGCTCCCATGTAGTCGACCACGGTTCGAGCCCTGGACCCAGTGGCTTAAAGTCACACCGGGTGCATGTGCGTGTGTGCCCAGGATCCCGAGAGGAGAATGGAGGAGAAGGAATTACAGCGTGGCCATCCCCCGGTGGGGTGATTTCTCGCTTACTGTCTCTCTCCATCTTTTTGGCTTTGGCGAGCACATGCACCCTATAGCAAAAAAAACTCAATTAAAAAAAAAAATGTTGGGAAGAACTGATAGTGAACATCCTTCTTTTAACCTCAAATTAAAGGAAATACTTTTAGTATTTCACTGCTGTGTGTGTTTTTGTTTTTGTTTTGTTTTGTTTTGTTTTTTACAAATGACCATCATCATGTTAAGGAAGTTCGCTTCTATTTCTAGTTTGCTTTATTGAATGCTCTTTTTCTGTGTATATTTATTTAACTGATCATTTCCTCCTTTATTCCATTAGTGTATAAATTATGGTAGTTGGCTTTGTTTTTAAAATAATTATTTATTTAATTTATTCATTCATTTATTTCAGTTTGATCAGAGAGAGACAGAGAGCGGGAAAATGAGGAAGCAAGTCACCAGGTCTCTGACTCGAAACATGGTGGGCCATGTGGGAGTGTCCAGCGCCTTAACCAACATGCCATCCTCTAGCCCTGGTAGTTGGCTTTTTATTAAACCCACTTTGTTTTTTAAGAGAAGTTTTTGAGGTAGGGCACACATGCTCACCAGAGAGACAGAGAAAGCAAGAAATCATTCCCCAGGGGGATGGCCACACTTGTAATCCCTTCTCGTCTGTTCTCTTGGGACTTGGGGCATGCTCACACATGCATCTGGCATGAGTTTTAAGCCACCGGGTCCGGGATTCAAACTGTGGTCAACTACATGAGAGTCCAGTGACGTAACCATTAAACCATGCATCATCCCTAAACCAACATTTTAATTCTTAGTGTAAACCCAACTTGGTCACTGTATGCATGTGTTTCAATGTGTATGTTACTGGACTCAATTTGACAATACTTTGTGTAGAAGTTTTGCTTCTGTTTATGAGGAAAATATTTAATATTCCTTTCCTGTCTAATCATTGTCTGATTTTAATATCAAGGTTATATTAGCTTCATGAAACATGTTTTCTGCTTTTTTTCCCCCTCAGGTTCTTGCCATAGGGTGTGTCTGCATACCAGAGCGAGACAGAGACAAAGAGGGAAGGAGAGAAATCACTCCCCAGGGACGCATGACTATGCCATAAATCTTTCTCCATTCTACTCTCAAGATTTTGGGCAAGCGCACACATGTGCCCAGCGTGATTTTTAAGCTGCGAGATCCAGGACTTGGACCACAGTTGGCCACGTAGGAGTCCAGCGCCTTAACAACTATGCCACCTGCTGGCCCATGAAATGAGATTTTACACTTTTTTGTTTCAGGTTAGGACTAGATGTTAAAACAAATTTAGTCATTAAGGGAAGATTTTTTATTGTTTCTTTTAAGAGTTTTAGGATCATTTAGTATTTTATATTATTCTTGAGTCCATTTTGTTAAACTTAATAAGAGTTTTATAGCCATTTATCTATTTCATCTGAGTTTAACATTTTTTTATATAAACCTGTTCATATTGTCTCTGTACCACGTTAATATTCACAGTATCTGTAGTTACGGCCCCTTTGCATTTCCTTCGTTTATTTGTGCTTCCTCATGTTTTATTGATTAATCCTTTTAGCTGTTTGAATGTTTCACCCATTAGTTATTTTTAAAGTATATTTATTTCCAAACATCAGGGGTGGGTTATAGATTATCTTAATCTGTATTTCTAATATCATTTTACCAGAGAATATAATCTGTAAGATTTCAGTTTTCTGAAATTTGAGATTAGCTTTATGTCCTATCATGTGATCTATTTAACACATGTTCCATGTTTGCTGGAAGAGAATGTGCATTCCTCAGTAGTTGCGTATGTCTCTGTAAGTATTCTATCAGACTTGTGCAGATCTCCCTACTGATTTATCTTGCACTTAATTTTTTATTTACTTAAGTCTCGAAATCTTACTGTGATAGCAGATTTTTCAGTTTCTTTGAGATTTTATTTGTATCTCTTCTCTTTTGACTTTATTATAAGATGCATACATAGTTGAGAATTGTTTTACTTCCCTGATGAATTGAGCCTCATAATTATGTAGTGACTATGTCCCTATGATTGCTTGTTGCCTCGTTATTACTTAATTTAGCAATATTTTAGTTAGTTTGTGTCTGGTTCATCTTTGATCTTTCTTTGACCTTATATTTTGAGTTTGCAGGAAACATACCTAAAAGATGAATCCAGAGGAAATCTTTTTTTTTTTTTTTTTTGGCTATAGGGCGCATGCGCTTACCAGAGAGAGACAGAAAGACAGAAAACGAGAAATCACCCCCCAGGGGGGATGGCCACGCCGCAATCCCTTCTCCTCCATTCTCCTCGCGGGATCCTGGGCACGCACGCACACGCGCCCAGCGTGAGTTTAAGCCACCGGGTCCGGGACTCGAACGGCGGTCGACTATGTGGGAGTCCAGCAACAGCCATTACGCTAACTGCTGGTCCCAAGAAATTTTTTTTTAAAAGAACTATTTCGTTTAATTTCATTTATTCATTCATTTATTTTAACTTGACCAGACACACACACACACACACACACACACACACACACACACACACACAGAGAGAGCGAGCGAGCAGTTGCCAGGTCCAGGAGTCAAACTGTGGTCAGCCATGTGGGAAGTCTAGTGCCTTAACCACCATGCCACCTGCTGGTTCCCCAGAGGAAATCTTTTTAACTGGATAATTTAATCCTTTTATATTTGGGGGGATTAATAATAATAAATACAGTTGTATTTTTTTTAAGAGAGATTTTTGCCATAGGGTGTGTGCACTCACTGGAGAGGAACAGGAAGCAAGAAACCACCCCACCCCACCCCACCCAGGGGAGATGACCATGCTGCAATCCCTTTTCCTCCATTTTCCTCTCAGGATTTTGGGCACGCATATACCCAGTATGAATTTTAAACCATCGAGTCTGGGACTCAAACCATGGTTGATTATGTGGGAGTCCAGTGACATAACTATACACCATCTGCTGGTCCCTGTTGTATTTATCCTAAGTCGTCTTCATAAATTATGCCTTTTCGTTCACTCACTTTAAAAAATATGTATTTATCAGGGACCAGCAGATAGTGTAATGGCTATGTTGCCGGACTCCCATGTAGTCGACCACAGTTGAAGTATAAATATATATATATATTTATATTATATATATAAATTATAATATAAATATTTATATATAAATAAAGGGTCTGGGACTTGAACCACGGTCAACTATGTGGGATTCCAGTACCTTAACTACCATGCCACCTGCTAGTCCCACTCACCCCTTCTCTTGTTTTGAGATTTCTGTATAGGGCGAATATATATATATATTTATATTATATATATAAATTATAATATAAATATTTATATATAAATAAAGGGTCTGGGACTTGAACCACGGTCAACTATGTGGGATTCCAGTACCTTAACTACCATGCCACCTGCTAGTCCCACTCACCCCTTCTCTTGTTTTGAGATTTCTGTATAGGGCGTGTGCAATCACCAGTCAGAAAGTAAGAAATCACCCCCTGGGGGCTGGCCACACCACAATCCCTTTTCTTCCATTATCCTCTCAGGATTTTGTGTATGCACACCCACATACCCCTGGTGTGAGTTTCAAGCCTCTGGGTCTAGAACTTGAACCGAGGTTGGCCATGTGGGAGTTCAGCACTGTAACCATTACGCCATCTGCTGGACCCCCTCTCGCCCCTTCTTACCTTGTCTTTTTTCATTTTCTTCTTCTTTTCTTTCCTATTTGTTGGGTTTTTATGTTCAGTGTATATATGTATGTACATATGTATGGGTTTGTGCATGTGTATACACATATATATATTTATATACAGTTTTTCTCACAAGTTCTGTTGGTTTACATACCATTTGTTTCCTATATAATCTTGTAATATGCTTCTATTTCATTAAATAGCACTATTTTTCTCTGTGTTAACACTAATAAATCTTTGTGGATAATTCTATTATCTGTTACTTACTTTATTTTTCATCCATGGTGCCGTCTGCCCTTAAGTTTGTGTTATCTTTTTTCCCTTAGCAATTAAGAATGTTCTGGACACAGACTGAAATAGAAATCTCTTGAAGAATTTGTTTGCTCTGCCAGACACCCAGGGACTACCAATCTGAGACCACTAAGTTAGCAGCTTGATGGTTCTGGATTTCAGATAACAAACCTTAAGGGATGGCCTAGAATTATGAATTTGAGGATGGCAGTAGCTTATTCTTCTTCACCCAGTTCCAAAATCAAGATGGGCAAAGGGCCCATGCTCCCTGCTTCTCTGTGATGACGCTATTAAACACTTCTACCCCAGGTAAGCTTTAGGCTGTGTCCTTCTACTGCTAGTTCAAAGACCTCAGGGCAAAAGCAGACTTTGGTATGGAACTACCTCACAGGTTTCCTATTTTTACTTCAGTTTTGGAATTCTGGAAATTCCTTGGCTTTCATGTCAACTCACTGATTTTTGTATGTTATTTTCTATCATTTTTACGTTAGTATATATTAGTTAGGGTACCTAGGCTGTCTTACTAAACGAAGTCTAGATTACAATTTTAGTTTGCTCTGGATGTGAGTCAGAAACCTGGTACTTGGTAATCTGTACAGAATTATCGGATGCCTAGTTCTCTCCTTTGGACTGTCCTGCAAGATACCACTCTTAGGATATAGTGTGGGGACTGCTGTTAATACTCGCAAGGTTAAAAATGTTCAGAAAGAAACCATTTGTTATAGAAAGATAAAATTCTCCCTCCAAAGTAGGGAATGGCTCTATTTCCTTAAATGCCCAGACAGCACTCCTTTGTGTTCTTCAATTAATGACTGCTTGGTCTGAAAACAGGATTTGGATTTTGTTTCTTGTAAACCTCAATTGGGAATTATATATGCCTGAATGAGCCTCCGTGGCATACCTGTCCTGGCTGAAAGGCAGATTCTGTTATGACTTGTCTTTGCCCAGCAACTTGTTTTCAACCAACCAGCCAGTGTTCAAGGTTCAGAAATATCCTTCATTTAGATGTACTCTGAAATTGAGCCCCAGAACACAGGTGCAGAAGTAAAACACAAACACGTTGCTGCTTGCTCTTAGAGGACAGTCAGGGAAGATCTAAATTATAACTTTAAAGAGGCAGAAGTTTATGCTGCGATGTCAATTATGTAATCACTGCGTTTTGGGGAAAGATGGAGGAATTACCTACTGACTTGTAATTTGCATCTCTAAAATGAATACAAGGCAATTAAAGTTTCCACAGTGCGAACCCGTATTTTAGTGGCTTATATTCTTATTTGGTACACTTGTTGGCACTAACTTTGTCATAGGAGTTCTTATGATAATCTCATTGCTCGGCACAGGTATCTGCAGTGCAAAAGGAACAGCCTCTGGAGTAGAGGCAGGGAGCTGTGAGGCACTGTTAGATTAGCTTGTATCTTTAAACACAAGGAACAGAAACCAAAATTAATCCGTCAGTGCCACCTGTGGGCCGTGATTTGAAGGGATTCTGCCTTAGGGTTTTTAGGTACAAGAAAAAAATCAGACCCTGAAGAGAAATGTCTTAGCCAGCACAAAGGCTGCTACACACCTACTCCGCGTGGCTGTGCTGTTTTCTGTATTTGGTGATCAGTACAATGTTTTAACAAACGTTTGAAAGGCTTTCCTGATAAAGTTTAAGCTGAGACCTGAAGGACTAATGAGACTTAGCTAGGCAGAGTAAGAGAAAGCATGTTCTAGGCAGAGGGAAGTGTATGTATATGTCTTTAAGGCCAATGGTAGGGGGACGAGGGAGGCAAAGAACTCGGCACAGGAACCAAGAGGAGTTCAGGGTGGTCAGAGCGTAAGAGGGGGCTACACTTGTAAAGTAAGCAAAGGCAGCATTCCCAGCTCTAAAAGAAACCACACATTAAAACTGAGTATTTGTCAGACAGTGTAGTACAGCTACCTGACAAACAGAAGTCTCCATTTTTTTCATTCATGAGCACACTATATGATTTAATGTGAGTTTAAAGTCAATCTACAGAAATTATTAATTTATACACATTAATATGTAAGCTGCCTAATTCAGAGAGACCAAAAAATAGATTCATTCTTGATTCAATCTTACCTGGTACCACTTAATTTTAGTGATTCAGGGCATACTTTAGCAAATAAAACAACAAATGGTATCTTTTTTAAAATTAATTATTTAATTTTATTTTTCATTTATTTTATTTTGACCAGAAAAAGACACAGAGAGAGAGAGAGAGGGGGAAAGTGAGAAAGCAAGCCACCAGGTCCAGGACTCGAACCCTGGTCAACCACGTGGGAGTGTCCAGTGCCTTAACCACCATGCCACCTACTGGTCCCAACACATGGTATCTTATTTTGAATTGTTAATAACTTCCCCTAAGAAAAAAATACTTTTTAAATCTTGCATTGCAAGAGTTCATTGGCAAATGGCAGAAACCTTTTTTTAAAAAAAAGATCATTTTTGATGCCTAATTGCTACTGCTGCAGAAATTCTTTTAGTTGGACCCTCATAATTACGTTCGATTAGAATTATTAAAGGTATTTGGTACACCTTTTACCCACAAAGGCAATCTGGAAAACAGGTAGTTAAGACTTGGTTTTGAAGAAAGGAAAACACTGCATAGATAATATACTGTAGGAAGAAAAAAAAAATTACAAATAGCTTCACACACCAACTTACCATACCACAGTGCATGACATTGGGAAGGTCCCTTTAGAAAACCAAAACCAAAACCAAAGCAAAACCTTTCTGGACTAAAGCATCCCTGGTATAATGAGGTAGTAAAAGCATGGACAGAACCTAATGAAGTACCTTCTACCAATGACAGTCACTGAACCCGTTTCTCCTTTAGATACCTACAAGAGTAGTTTTATAAAATTATTTAGAAAAACATGTTTAGCTTAACAGAGAAGCTTACACACTTAAGTTCCAGGGGAGAAAATGTGACACTCAATTAAACGCAACAGAGGCCAAGTAAGAAGCCAACATTAACTCTCGTGTGCGTGTGCCTGACGTGTGTCTGACGTACACACAGTGGCCGTCTTCTCTCCCATCAGAGTAGAAAGGGCAGAAAACCAAAAGGAGACCTGGTTTTACCTACTCTGAAGCCCTGCTTAGTACTAGCAGCAGATTATAAAGTTTAGAAATTTGTTTTGTTATATACTGATTTAAATGTTTAAACTGTCAAGTTTCTTTTTATCTTGATTCTCTACTCAAACATAACCCAATTTTTAAACTAATTTTAGAGAAAGAATTTGATAAGCAAAGACCAAGTGCTTTTATCAATTATATAGTGACATACTGCCTGGATCAAAGGGAAAAATATTTCAAAAATATACCCATACGTAAGTAGGAGAAGCCTTAAAAATGTGCATATCCGGTAACCAAACAATTCTACTTCAAGAGTTTATTTTAAGAAAACAGTCATGATGTATACAAGATTCAGTGAAGTGTTTATAACTGTGGAAAGATGAAAATAGTCAAAAATGTCCAATAGAAGGTCAAATAAATTATGATTCAGCCTTACAACAGAATAAACCAATAAAAATGATGCAGAAGACTATGCACGACATGGGAAAGATGTTCACAATATATTGTAAAGTGAAAAGAGCAGGTTACAAAACATTATGCACAATATGAGCCCATTTTTATAAAAATATACATATTTAGCAAAGTAAAAGGACAAATGATATTTATCAAAATATTAACATTGGTTATTCAACATAAGATGGTATTAATAGGTGATTTTGCTTAGCTCATTTTTTTCTATTTGAATTTTCTATAACAAGATTATTTTTTAAAT
This sequence comes from Tupaia belangeri chinensis, assembly GCF_000334495.1. Taxonomy (NCBI): domain Eukaryota; kingdom Metazoa; phylum Chordata; class Mammalia; order Scandentia; family Tupaiidae; genus Tupaia; species Tupaia belangeri. The sequence continues at coordinate 7,268,283 of NW_006159512.1, forward strand.
GGTAGGGGGAATAAGAGGTGAGCGAGTTAATAACTTTAGAGTAGCCAAAATATGCCTCAAAGGCTCCTTCCAGCAAGGTCAATGTTTCTGTTTGGCCTATACCTAGGAACATGCTCCTACCTTATAAATTTGAGTGTCCTCCAAAGATGACATTCACTCAAACTTCCTTTTAGGCAAACTATACAATAACAAATTTTAATATTTAAAACAAAAAACAAAAACCCTCATGTTAATTATCACCAAAAAAAACAGATGAGAAAATACAGTCCTAACTTTAGAAAAAGAACAACCCATACTACTAAATTATACAAAGTTACATTATCTAAGTTTAGTTTATTGCAAAGATCAAGACAGCACAGGAGAAGTTGGCGGCTTCTGCTTCACACTGTTCATAGCACTCACTGTTTTCTGTTTCACTCACTCACCCGTGCAAAAGGTTTGTACACACAATGATGTCTGACATTTCTTGGTTCCCGTAGTATAATGGGAAATCTGACACTGCAATTAAAAAGGTAAAATAAGGACATAAAATTCCTCTTCTGGAAGAGGATATTATAGTACTTGAAGATACGCTTTGAAATAATTATATGCCAAATGAAAAGGGCACCATTTTAAGAGTGTTAAGACGACATTAAACTTAAATGAATTCCAACACTCATAATAATGTAAAACTCAAAAGCAAATCTAGTCTTGACAAAAGTTCCGATAAGTAAAACTATGTTAACAGGCACAATGAACAGTGTAAACACTGTTAATGGGCACCAGGTTTAATAGGGCAGACATACAATATTTGCTTCTGCATTCACACTTAATTACTAAATTACATGTTTTAAAAAATGGTGCTGCTTAAGCTATGAATGTCTTACCCCCCAAAAAAAGTAATTTTAATAAATATGGCAAATGCTAAAAATCTACCTAGGTTAGTTATCATGCAAGATGTTATATAACCAAGACAAACTCAAATTTATAATAAAGGCAACTTGCATTCAAAATGAACTCTACCCTTATATTTTATTAAAAGGGCAAACATCATGAATAAACCCAGCTGCTTACTTGAATTACAAAAGTAATATGATTCAATATAAAAATAAGAAACTGTCTACAAATCTCTGACAGTAATAAATTTGCAATATACAATGCATACAGTAGTCATACAGAGCAACAAACTTGTACAAAACAAAAATATTTTAATACCTTTAAAATCCAAATTTTTCTTTAAAATCATTCATGAAAAAGATTCTTAAGTCAGAATTAACACCTCAATTAGTCAGGCATCAGGAAGCTACATTACAGCTATTTAATACACAGAGACATCTTGTCACCAGTCATTTCCTTCCGATGTCTCCATTCCAGAATCGTACACATTCTTTCTTCTCTACACTCCCACCCCATCATTTCTTCAGATCATGAAAACTGAATTTGTTGAACACCAGAAATCTAAGATAAAAAAATTTAAATAGAGCAGAATTAAGGAAAAAATAGTTCTAAAATAGCCTATGCATATTACGAAGATTCAGTGAACGAAAACAAGTCTATTTTCCATCCCAGATCACCACTCCTTCTACCTAGGGAAGCTTTTTAGTAATTTGTGCATCTTTCTAGAAAGCTTTGATACAAATATAAATATGTATATGTATTTTTAAGCATTAAGAGAGTACTGTAGAGTTATATATATGAATCTTCAAAAAGTTCATGGAAAATACATTATGAAAAACTTTTGTGCATGGATTTCAAGATTGTTTGCACCAAAAATAAAGATAAATTCCATTTTTCTATGAACTTTTGGACGTTCCCTCATATTTTGAGGAAATAGAATTTTTAATAACCTATTAAAAATTTATCAGGCCCTGGGAACCAGCAGTTAGCGTAATGGCTATGTTGCTGGATTCCCACGTAGTCGACCGCGGTTCGTGTCCTGGACCCGGTGGCTTAAAGCTCACGCCGGGCGCGTGTGCGTGCGTGCCCAAGATCCCGAGAGGAGAATGGAGGAGAAGGGATTGCGGCGTGACCATCCCCCCTGAGGGGTGATTTCTCGCTTTCTGTCTCTATGTTTCTCTCTGTCTGTCTGGCGAGTGCACGCGCCCTACAGTGAAAATCTCTCCAAAAAAAAAAAAAATATATCAGGCCCTTAATAATAATGTGTTGAACTTAACTACCTGTGATAAAAACCAATGGATATAATCTAATTTTGCTATAGCTTAAAATACAAAGAAGGTCCTGTACCTGTTGATATGATGTTGTATAAACCATAACATTTTGTTGTTGACCATCTGCAGTTATTAAGCCAGCTGGTAACTGGTTAGCTAAAAGAAAAAGGAAAGAAAAAGTTAGAGGAGAGACAGTCCCATCTACTTTCTTGGCCCAAACCTTAAAGTTGTGCCATTAACATGTCACTACAATTCCGCCACATATCAATGATGTACTCTTACACAAAACCATAACCTCCCCAAATTTCTCATTTTAAAAATGTTCTACAAGGTGCTGAATTCCCACATTGCCAACTGAGGTTCGAGTCCCAGACCTGGCAACTTGCTTTCTCACTTTCCCTTCCTCCCTCCCTCTCTCTCACTAAGTCTCTCTCTGATCAAATTAAAATAAATAAGTTAAAATCATTCTTTAAAAAAAAGTTCCACAGTAACTATACTTTTCCTACTGTATTTCTCAATTTTCTGAATCTTTCTTTATTTGAAGTGTACATTAGCTAATTGCCCAAGTACAAACCTGCACAGAGACTGGAGCAGAGTTGCTGACTTGTGGTTAGACCTACAGCACACTGTGGCTTAGCTGGGAGCAACACTTACATAACCTGGCAGTCTGTATTTTACATGTATTGTACATATACATTTTATATATATTTCCCATATTGAAATATATCACAGACTTTTTAGTTCACCAATATGACACTCAATTTTTAAAAAAGACAACTTGCACACAAATTTATTTAAATCACAAGCTTTCGTATTATAAACATCTCAATGTTCCAGGACCAGCAGACAAGACAGCTAATGGTTATGTTGCTGGACTCCCACGTAGTTTACCGTAGTTTGAGTCCTGGACCCAGTGGCTTAAAACTCACACTGGATGTGTGTGTATGAGCCCAAGATCCCTAGAAGAGAACGGAGAAGGGATTGTGGTATGGCCATTCCCCGGGGGGTAGGGGGGTGACTTCTCGCTTTTTGTCTCTCCAAGAAGCACACGTGCCCTATGGAGAAATTCTGTCTCAAAAAACCCAAAATCAAAACCAAACCCTCAATGTTCCTTTTTTATTTTTCACTTTCCTAGAGGGAGTATGTGCTCACTGAAGACAGACTGAGAAGGAAAGTGAGAGAGCAACCGCAATAAGGCATACTCATGCCACAATCCCTTCTTTTCCATTTCTCCTTTCAGGATTTTGGGCATGCATACATACCCCCCTGCCACACACGTTTTTCAAACTGCCAGGTCTGGGACTCAAACCATGCAGCTGGCCATGTGGAATCCAACTGTCTTAACTACCATGCCACCGGCTGGCCCCAAATTTCAATATTGCTATCCACATGATTCTTCATCAACAACTGGGGGCTATGAAAATCAGAACTATCAGTGACAAGTTACAATGTCTGCAGAATTAAAATGTTCTATATGTCTTACTCCCTGAATTCCAACATGAGGGCATAAACTTAAAAAAAAAAAAACTATTCATAATAGGGCTACGTCAAAATACTCAGGGTTGATATTCCAAAAATACCACTAGAGATGTGTAGAATGAATCACCGCTAACAATCTACACGCCTTGTATCACAACACTGCTTACTAAATGCCTCCTCCGTAAGTTCTTCACTTAGTCCATCTGTGGCTGTGACTGCTCCACCAATTCCTTTCTCTCCCTTCATAGCCTGAGGAAACAACAGAAAAATAGTCGTCACTGGTCTTCTAACGAAACAGTTTTCCAAATGAGAATGCTTACTTATTGTCTAAAATTAGGAGATTCTATTATTACAGACACTAAACAGTATTTATTAACACTTCTGGTTAATTACATATGAAGAGGGCTTCCAAACTGCTAAGTTTTTATAAAAGCAGTACTCATTACAAGACAGTGTTAGAAATGACCTAGAAAATCTCAAGTTTTTTTCTTATGGATAAAAATAAATTCTTCTAATTTCATACCACATCAAAGAGATGACAGAATTCTACTTAGAGATGAGGCCTGCAAAATAACAATTATTCAGCTTATAAGTCTACTACAAACAATTCAAGTTACCACTTACCCATGTGTATTGCTCTCAGTCAAATGGGCAGTACTGTAGCAGAAGTTTAGACTTAAAATTCCTAAGTAGACCCAACTGTAGTGGTAAAGAACCACTGAGTGAGGCTGGGACCACACAGGAGGTCTGTGTTCAGGCCCCTGGCCACCCTGAACAGGCCAGGTATGGTAGTAATGCCTGTGATCCTAACTAACTGGGAGGCTGGGGAAGAAGAGCATGATGGTGAGACCCCGTCAAAAAAAAAATACCAACCTCTATCTCTCCCGCCTCCTCCCATACCCATATGTTCTCTCTCATTAAAAAAAAAAAAAAAATTCTCCCTAAATAAAAATTATAGTTTGGACCAAAGATCTCTATGAGTCCATATTATAGAACCTCTAGAGACCAGCACATGGTGTAAATGATTATGTCACTAGACTCTTACCTAGTTGACCGTGGTTCAAGTCCTGGACCTAGCGACTTAAAACTCACATGTGTGTGTATGTGTGCTCAACATCCTTAAGAGGATGGAGGAGAGGGGATTGTGGTGTGGCCATCTCCCCCTGGGGGCTGGGGTGTGTGATTTCTTACTTTTTGTCTGTCCGTCCAGCGAGCACAGCACCCTATAGCAAAAATCTTTCAAAATAAATAAAACCTCTAAACTTTTATGATACTGAAGATTTGATAAAGTACTATAAGAATTTATCTATTTTCTTCCTACTTTAGTCATTCCATGCAGATATCACTAATTTAATGCAATTCTAACATGGGAGATATTACGAATATATTCGAAAGCAAAGTAAATCTGACATTCAATGTGGAAATATGCTAACCTCAACTCATTTTTACAGGTTTCATACCCATAGGCAAAGATCAATAATAAGAAAGGGAGCTAGCTCTATAGCCTAGTGGTTAAGGGAGCCTGCTCCTACATGGCGATTACGGTTTAAATCCCAGACCTAGAAGCCTAAAAAACACATCCCCCAAGATGCATGGTACCTGCTTGCCCAAACCCCAACAGGATGGAGAAACAAAGAGACCATGCCACATGGGGAGCACTTTCTCCTGCTCCCTCCCTCTGGTGAGCACTCTGGCAATTACAAAAAGAAGGAGGAGGAAGAAGGAAGAAGAAGAAAAGGATATAGTAAAACTTCCTCTTTTTATTATCTAAAAAGTTCCAAACTTAGAGATGCTAACTCTTTTAAATTAATAACAGCAACAGAAGAAGTACTGTTACTGGGCACTGAACCTCATTTACTTAATCCTTTCAAGTAATTCTGCAATGTAGGTGCTATGAGCCTCACTTTACGGACAGGAAGCCAGGGTCTAAAGTGCTTAAATAACCTGCCCAATGTCACAGAGTTCGTGTGCAGTGAAAATGGGATTCGGCCTCCAGGTAGTCAGAATCTGGAATCATTATGTAACTCTGCTGCAGTTAGTATAAACAAAGGAAAAAAAACACAAGCAATTTAATTGCTTATATTATACCATAATTATACCATAATATAAGCAATTATATACTATTTCTGAGAAATGTTATGTAATTTACTATAGAATGAATTCTTTAAAGAAATAATACATTTTGAAAGTGAATAATTAATTTTCTTTTTTTTCTTTTAGAGAGGTTTTCACTATAGGGCGCGTGAGCTCGCCAGACAGACAGAGACAGACATAGAGACAGAAAGCGAGAAATCACCCCCCAGGGGGGATGGTCACGCCGCAATCCCTTCTCCTCCATTCTCCTCTTGGGATCTTGGGCACGCACGCACATGCGCCTGGCGTGAGTTTAAGCCATCGGGTCCGGGATGCGAACGGCAGTCGACTATGTGGGAGTCCAGTGACATAGCCATTACGCTAACTGCTGGTTCCCAATAATTAATTTTCTTAAAAGCAAGAGGCATCTTCCTTACCTCTCTGAATTTCTGAAGGTATAATTTCAGAGGTTCCACATAGCTGTCGAAGCCTAAGGTAGACATGGCAAAGAGAATATCTTCTCCATTGATTGTCTTTCGTTTCTCTTGATGACATCTTTCACTTGCCTCAGATGTTATAAAGCTAATGAACTCACTCACACATTCTTGAACACATTCTTTGGCATCTTTTGCAATCTGAGGAGAAAAACCATAGGTAAATTCACAGAGAATATAACCGTCACCTTCCTAACAGCCTGCAAAAATAAAATGCTATTCAGAACAACTTATCTTTCAGTTTATGACTATTAACCTTTAATCTCTGACATCTATGTTAATAAGATTAACATAATATGTGTCATCAAAATCTCATCCTCAGAGTCAGAATAAATGTTTGAATACAAGTAAGAGGCCTTGGCAACTATATAAAGAAAACAGATATCATTTGAATATTAAAAAAGCAACCACCAGATGCCCTACTCCCCCCGACAAGATGAAAACTCTTTCTAACCAAGTGCCCTGGGAAAACCGATCCTGTCCTGTACAGATGCAGAATGATGGCTGCAGGCTTAGCTACAACTATTCTCTGCATTAGTATTCTCACAAATAAGGACACCAGAAAAATCAAAACCAAAAAGCAAAACACAAACTCAAAAACTGGGAGGACTAGCAGGTGGCGTGGTGGTTAAGGTGCTGGACAATCCCACACTGCTGACCACGGTTTGAGTCCCAGACCTGGTGGCTTACTTTCTCACTTTCCCTTCCTCTTTCTCTGTGTATCTCTCTCTGGTCCAATTAAAATAAATGAATAAATAAAATTAAATAAATAATTCTAAAAAAACATTCATTTAAGGCTTAGAAAGGGGGTCCATAATAACGTGATTCTTTTAACTTTTTTACTATTAAAGATATAACAGTCAGGTGACAGGTTTTTGAATTTACTAAAAGGCCTGCTTCTTTAAAGCATGCACTTGCCACCTCATATCAAAACAATTCTTGCCTTAAGGGTGTGAGGTCTCAAAGTGAACCGCTAATGGTTTAGTCATAGAGTTGAGAGTCACTTGTAACAGCAATGACACTCAGACACACTGTCTTTCACCACTCTGCCTACTTTACATACAGGAAAAGGAAAGGAGTTGCATAAATGCAGTCAAGCAAGAGAGTATAATTCCATGTACCTAAGTTTACACTTTCTAGTAGCTATGTTAAAACAAGAAAAAAAGTGAAATGAATTTTTGTATTTTATTTAACGCAATAGATCTAAATTATCATCATGTAAGTATAGAATTATTTAAAAATAAGATATTTTAATTCTGGGGGCTGGGCAGTGGTGTGGTAGTTAAGGGCATTGGACTCCCACGTGGCCAACTTGCAGTTCGAGTCCCGGACACGATAGCTTATTTTCTCACTTTCTCTCTCTCTGTCCCTCTAAATAAATGAATGAATGAATAAATATAGTTAAATTTTAAAAACCTTGTGTTAAAAATAGTTTAATTCTGTTCTTAATACTAAGTCTTTATTTTTAAATAAAGAATTATTTAATTTAATTTTATTCATCATTATTATTTTTATAATTTGACCAGAGAGAGTGGGAAAGGGAGAAAGCAAACTACCAGGTCTGGGATTCAAACCATAGTCTGCCATGTGGGAGTCTGGTGCCTTCATCATCACACCACCTGCTGGCCCCCAATACTAAGTCTTTAAAATCGGTGTTTTATTTTTACAGCAGATCTTAATTCAGACTATCCACATTTCAAGTCCCTGGGAGCCATGTGGTTTTGTGGCTCCAGTTCTGGGCAGTGCAGGCCTAGACTATTTGAATGACATCAGCAGTTACACTTCTTTTTCCTTAAAACGTAAGGAGGACTTCTTGAATTGGACCTCCAGAATCAGTCATGTATTTTATTGTATAGTTACTTGTAAACATTATTACTTTCATAAGTTCTTTTATAAGCTGTCATAAAATGACACAGATTCTGCAATATAAGAAATATCAAAATTTTCATCTATTTTTTATAATTTTTTTTAAAGAGATTTTTGCTATAGGGCATATGCACTCGCCAGAGAAAGACACAGAAAAAGAGAAATCACCCTCGAGGGGAGATGGCCATGCCTCAATCCCTTCTCCTCCATTTTCCTCTTGAGATTTTGGGCCTGTACAAACATGTGCCCAAGCATGAGTTTTTAAACCACCAAGTCCGGGACTTGAACCAGGGTCGGCTATGTGGGAGTCCAGCAATGCAACCATTATGCTCTGCTGGTCCTGACAATATCGCCTATTTTTAAAAAGATTCTTAATCCTAATTTATCTGTTTCCAGTGAGAAGAACATTTTGGGGACAGGACAGAACTGAAAATGGAATACTGTGCAGTAAATATATAGAAATGAAAAAAATATTTGATTTTCTGAAATCTGAATATTTTCTGAAATATTCTGATTTTTCTGTTGACTAAAATCAATAGCTAACTGTATTCATGAACTATGCACTCATGTAGTTTTACACTGTCCCCCAAAAATCTATTATAAATTTCTCTTCTACGTTACCTTTCCCGTTTGAGGTATAGCGTTTTTCATTATCCTTGCCACATTTGCAATAGGAAGATATATATCTTGTTCTCTGAAACTTTCTTTTGAACCATTTGTATCTTCATGATCATTCATGCTGTCTTCTGTATCTAAAGAAATAAAAATAATTTAAATGTAAAGGTTCTCCTAACTTTTACTTCAAGATACAAAAGACTATCTAAAACAATCTAGAGTAAGAACCATTCTGGCTCTTTTCTTAATCCTTCTTAGGGATTCAAATAGCAGTTCTCTTCATAATTTTATGCCTACCAAAATCCTATTTACTCATTCTCCAACAATTTCAAATTATATTTCCCCAGCACCTTCCAAGAGATCTTTCCCGGTTCAGTCAAGGTAGTGTGCTAGTTGACACTGCTACTCTTGGCAGGCTTAGGCCACATGAGAGGCCCAGGTTTGATTCCCATTCAAGCCTTAAAAAACTAGCCACAGTGGTGGAAAGCTGAGGCAGGAAGAACACTGGCTTGTGGCCAGTGTGGGCAACACGTGGTCCTGGTTCCTGGGGAAACTGAAACAGGAGGGCTGTGACACAGGGAGACCCTGTCTTCAAAAAACAAAAACAGCCCCAAACATACCTACGACACACACACAAAAGTGATGCTTCCATTTATAAAATACCACAAGTGCTTCTCTGTGCCTTTTCTTTTCTTATGAATAATTATTTATTTATTTAATTTTATTTGTTGTTATTTTTTAATTTGACCAGAGAGAGAGAAAGGGCAAGTGAGAAAGCTAGCCACCAAGTCCAGGATTGAACTGTGGTCAGCTACGTGGGAGTCCAGCACCTCAACCACTATGCCACCTGCTGGCACCAAACATAATTCTTTTTACTTCTCATCTCCCATATGAGATTTCTGCTACTTGATGCCAGGGCTCAGCTTTGTGTTTCCTAGGACCTGGTTTGGCCCTTCCACAGAGCAGGTGCTCATAAATATTTATGGCATGGCTTAGCTATAAAACTTACAGACTGTAACTAGGGCTCCTTGAATAGTGCTCGATTAACAGGTTTGGATATTATATCCAAAGCCAAGTATATATAAGCTTGTTTATATAAAGCACTATATACAATAGAACAACTGGGCTTCTGAATATTACTGGCCAATTAGATAACTGATCTATTAACTAGGTTTTGAACAATGCCAGAGTAGTGATCCAGCTGTTTTTACCACACTGAGCTATAAACGGACGCAGTCACAGCACCTACACCATCCTTTTCTGACTGAACGCAGTACCTATCTTGTGAGTAAACTTCCCAGTGTTTATATAGGTTATGTACTAAGTAAGCAAGGCATTTAGGCTGATTCCGTTTACATTTTTATATGTTTAAAATGTTGTTTTCAGGGCCAGCAGATGGTGCAGTAGTTACATCGCAGGACTCCCACATAGCTGACCACGGTTCAGGTCCCAGGCCCATAGCTTGAAAATCACACCAGGCGCCTGTGTGTGTGCCCAAGATCCCAGGAAGAGAATGGAGAAGGGACTGCGGAGCAGCCAGCCCCCTGGGGGTGGGGAATTTCTCACTTTCCCTCTCACTGTCTCTGTTTCTCTCTGGTGAGCACACACACCTTACGGCAAAAACCTCTAAAAATACATACATAAATAAATAAAAAGTTTTAAGAAGATGTTTTCAAAATGAGTCTATTTTAGTGTCTTAAAACAGATAAAATAATGAAATAAAGTTAATATTAAATGAAAACCAAAAGTGAGTCTGTATATAAGTACTAGAAATAAAATAGCTAGAATGTAACTCACCCTCTAAAGAACTATTTTATGTACCAACTGAATAAGAATTTCTCATATTTAATACTTAAATTGGAAATCAGTAAAAATTTTAAAAGAAACTTCATGGGGCCAGCAGGTGGCATGGCGGTTAAAGCACTGGACTCTCACATGCTCAATATTAACTTTAAACTATGTCAGGTATTAGAATGACAATATTATGTTGGTCTATAGAAATATTCAATTTTGTGGCATTTTGATTGCTAAAATTAATAAATATATATATTTTTAGAAGGCAATTATGAGAGAATGAATTATTTCATTCTAAAACAGATACTAAAACACGTTAAAGTCCTGGACCTGGTGGCTTGCTTTGTCACTTTCTCTCTCTCTCTTCCTCTCTCAATCTCAAAAAATAGTAATAATAAAGTTAAATAAATA
>NW_006159512.1:7281814-7293205 GCF_000334495.1 Tupaia belangeri chinensis
GTTAAATAAATAATTCTTTTTAAAAAAAAAACTATACAGGTTAAAAAAGAAAAAAAAATCATAGGTTTATGGCAGAATTCTTTCTAAGATTCATCACTTTTTTGAAGACATTTTTTTTAGTTGTCAAAGGGCACATGCACTCCCCAGAGAGAAAGAGAGAAGGAGAAAACACTCTCTAAAAGCATGTGGCCACACCACCATCTTCCTCCTCTCCATCCTGTCAGGACTAGGAGCACACACACGCAGCCAGGGCCAGGATTCATACTGTGGTTAGACACGTGGGTTGGCTCACTTAACCATTAGGCAATGGAGTTGGCCTTGGCCCTCTTAAGGACTATTTCTCCTTTTCTTAATGAAAGAATTATTTTTAATCTTATTTACTCATTCCTTTTTATTTATTTATTTTTTGGACAGCAAGACAGAGAGAGATAGAGAAAATGAAAAAGCAAGCCATCAGGTTTAGGACTTGAACTATGGTTGGCGATATGGGAGTGTCCCTTGCCTTAACCACTATGCCACCTGCTGGCCCTGAAGACTATTTCTAATGAAAACAGAATGGTTCACTTTTTTTTTTTCCAGAATTATTTAACTTTTATTTATTTACTTATTTTTAATTTGACCAGAGAAGGGGAGAAGTGGAGAGAGAGAGAGAGAAAGAGAGAGAGAGAAAGTGAGAAAGCAAGCCGCCAGGTCCAGGGCTTGAATTGCAGGCGACCATGTGGGAGTCCAGTGCCCTTAACCACCAGGCCACCTGCTGGCCCCTATGGTTCACTTTTTAAGACTTTCATGAACCAAGACACAAGGTTGCTAATTTTCCTGTATAGACAAAAAAAACCTAGAATATCATGTTAATAAAATCTCCACTTTCTAACTTGTTTCTACTTGTGAATTTGGTTCTAATTGTGGCTTTCTTACCATCATGAGGCTGTATAACATAATGACTTCCTCCAATATAGTCTGCAGAGATTCCTAGTTGAGAAGCATCTGTTGTAGAACTGTCACCATCCATCTACAATGAAGAAAGTTTTGTCGTTATCTCAAAGTTGTACTAGAAAACACAAATTACATTTTTTCAATTATATTTTTCATGGCCTTAAGCTTACTAAAGGAAAACTTTTTTTTTAATTTGGAAACCTTTTCAACAACTTGCTAATTATTCAAGATTCTCCTATGTTCCGTAAGTGGTAAGCAAAAGACCAACAGGGAAACAAGGCAATGAATCGGAATCATATGCCTCTCTCTTTTCAACCGCGTAATCCTCAAAGACAGTACAGGCAACCCTGATTTACGTTCTGATTTGTCTCCAGAATGACAAACCAGAGTCAGCTTCTACCTGTCACTTTCAGCTCTCCTGCTATGACCTGATATGTCTATGTAGACCCTTTCACTCCTGCTGCATACATTCTTTGCTGTTTCTGATGTTCCAAAGCAGACACTGTCTTGGTTCAAACTATCAGTAGGTATTGTAAGTGTGTGGATTCCCGGAGCAATTCTGTACCCTGTGCCACCCGAAAGTACCTCCCCCATGTAGACAGAGCCCATCATCTTGGAGTCCAGTCAAAGATCAATTTCTCTTCCTTCCACCCCTCAAACTTTCTGATTCTCTTAAGAAAAAGGAGGGAGGCTCTCTATAAACATGGGAAAATTATAACCACAGACAAAAAAAAGTTAAATTCCTTTTCAAGTTTGTTTACTCAATACTGTCATGAGCGGGAGAGAGAGACAGGGACCACCAATGATCCTGCCATGCCATAATCCTCCCCAATGCCTTCAGGGAAACCAGGATCTCAGTGTGTCCTCAGACATGCTGGCGTATGTCCAGGTTGACTCCGATCTGAACCCCAGGCTTTCCCATATGGCTCTTGTATCGCACAGTGGCACCCTACGACCCGTGCTGCTATGGCTGGGCCTGAGATGACTCCTTTAAAATAATCTACTTCATTAATTTTGCTTAGAGATAAAAGAGTTCCAAGAGGGCAAAATCGAGAAAAATGTGAACCATAAGCCCTGAACTGGCTCCATCCCATGTCACCAACATGGCAGATCCTGGAAGGCTTTCTGCTTTGCAAATACTGCTATAAAACAGGAAAGGAGTGAGAAAATTAAAAAATGCATTATCTCAATAAAAAGCAAAGCAAAACTTAAATGGAATTTATACATGATTTCAGGTTAAACAAGGAGACACTTGATCTAAAATTTTATTAGGGCACAGGACCCAGAACAAATTTCATGCTATTATGATTACTTTTTAGCCTTTTATTTTTAATTGCCAGAAGGCATTATACTTGTCAGAGAGGCAAGGGGAAGGGAAAAAGCACACCCTAATGGGGCATGTCACACACAAAGCCTTCGCCTCCATTTCTCCGTCCTGCTGGGATTCTGGGCATGCAGACATACTGCCCAGTGTGTTTTTTAAGCACCAGGGCAGGGATTTGAACTCTAGCTGGCCATGTGGGATCCAGCTTCCTTTAACCTCCAGGCTACAGGGCAGCCAAGTTTAATGTGATTAACTGCAATACTTGAGTCCTTATATAACGCATGTCTTCTTCATCTCTGCTGGGTTTGTATCCGATACTGAAATACTGGCCTAATTCTCAAGTCTTCATTATCATGCATTTCTTTCATGTATCTGTTGACTGTGATGTCTAATGGAACTGCAGATGTAAATGCATTTCCATAATTTATATAGTTGTTTGTAAGGAAGTAAAAAATATAATACATAGGGGACCAGCAGTTGGCATAATGGCTATGTCACTGGACTCCCATATAGTCGACTGGGGTTCGAGTCCCGGGCCTAGTTGCTTAAACTCATGCCAGGTGCATGTGCGCCAGGTGCATGCCCAAGATCCTGAGAGGAGAATGGAGGAGAAGGGATTGTGGCGTGGCCATCCCCCCTGGAGGGGGATTTCTCACTTTCTGTCTCTCTGTCTCTCTCTTTCTGGCGAGCACATGCCCTATAGCAAAAACTGCTCCAAAATGTTTTTTAATAAATAAATAAACAAGTAAAAATACATAAACAAGGAGTCTTTAGACAATTCACAGAAAGTATTTTTTATGAAAAAACTATGCATGGATTTTCAATTTTTTTTTTTTGCACCAAAATAAACACGCACTTTGATTCCATCTTCCTTCAAAGTTTCGCAAGTCCCCTCGTCTATTTAAAAATCTATGAAGGCGAAGGACACCTATTTACTTTTAGTGGCCTCTGGCAGTAAACGACAAAGGTGGTGAGCTGACTCTAACCTACCACTGAGCCTCTGTATTTCTGTACAAAATGGAAATAATACTGTTTTCCCATCTTTAACTAGTACAAATTAATGTGAAACATTGCCCAAATATAAAGTGCTATGCTGAGCCTATAATGTTAATACAATATTAAGATATTAAGCCTTTTATTTATTTATTAAGTTTTGCTATAGGGCGTGTATACTTGCCAGACAGAGAGAGAGAGAGAGAGAAAGTGAAAAATCAGCCCCCCGGGTGATGGCCACGCAGCAATCCCTTCTCCACCAGTCTCCTCTAAGGTTTTGGACACAAATGCACATGTGCCCAGTGTGATTTTCAGACCACCAGGTTAGGAACTTGAACTGCAGTCAGCCATGTGGATCAAGGGCCTTAATCTCCCTGCCACCTGCAAGCCCCATACTAGGAGAGTAGTCTTCAATGAACATGGCTTGATTAGCCATGAAAGAATGGCTAATTAGGTCAGCTGTGAGTTGACTGGTTTTTACAATGACCTAAAGTACAAGAGACAGGACCAAAGTAGTTGTTTCAGAATATTTTAAAACTAGCAGCAAATCTTTTTGGGGGAAGAAGAAAGGGAACATTAACAAATTCTTGGCTGAAATGAAGTCCATGGGATATCAAAAGCCTCTTACAATTAGCTGATGAACAGAACACTGTTTCCCAGGTGGGTCTGGGAGATAAATTAACATAAGTACATCGGGACCAGCAGTTGGCATAATGGCTATGTCACTGGACTCCCATGTAGTTGACCACAGTTTGAGTCCCAGAACCGGTGGCTTAAACTCACGCTGGGTGTATGTTTGTGCGTGTCCAAGATCCCGAAAGGAGAATGGAAGAGAAGGGATTGTGGCGTGGCCATCCCTCCAAGGGGTGATTTCTCACTTTCTGTCTCTCTCTGTCTTTCTGGTGAATGTACGCATCCTATAGCAAAAACCTCTCAAAAAAAAAAAAAAAAAGAAAAAGAAAAAGAAAAAAGAATATAAATATATGAAAGTATTAAATGCAAAAAGTTTAAATTGTATTATCATGCCATATACTAGAATTGGTGGCAAAATAATCATTTGGATTAATCACATTAGCCTCTATAAATCTCAAGTCTTCTAAAATGAAGATGAAAGTATTCTACAGAGGGGCCAGCAGGTGGCATGGTGGTTTAGGCACTGTACTCCCACATGGCTGACCATAGTTCAAGTTCCAGACCTGGCAGGTTGCTTTTTCACTTCCCCTCTTCCTCTCTCTGGTGAGTACATGTGCCCTATAGCAAAATTTAAAAATAAATTAAATAAATAATAAAATTAAGTAAACAATTTCTTTTTTAAAAAAGAAGAAAGTATTCCACAGGGTTGACAGTACCGAATCAGGCTCGAGAACCGCTCAGGACAGCGTCAGGCCCGAAGTGTACCACAGACAGAGAAGCTCGTCCTCCCTCCCGTGACAGGAAGCTGGACACTGTCTGCTGAACTGTATGTGTCTTTGGATTTTGTACCTCTGTCTTCCTCTCCTCTATCTTTCTACCAATAAATTCCTACCCTAGACTTTAATGCCAGAGTTCCTTTATCCTCTCGGAATCTGATTTATCCCACTCTGCAAATCTAAAAACCAGCGTTCCCTTCTTTGAAGCCCCATGTCCTTAGTACATCTGATTCACCACGTCAGTCTCATAAGTTTGATGCTTACAAATGTGTTAGCCGTTCTCCCGTAACTAAGGAACAGTGGAATACACTGGCTAGCTATATCCCAAAGGTTTTTTTCCTAGGTCTAAAACCTCCTATCAAAATTGACAAAACGGATCACAGATCGTGCCAGCCAACAAATATTTACCGAGTGAGCACTGGGTATTTATCAGGTCCATGCTGTGTGCTGGGCTTGCAGCAGCCAACAACACAGATGAGGTCTCTGTCCTGTCTTGTAGAGAAGACAAGCGTTACGTAACCTAGGGGGAGGGGTGGGCAGGTGGAGAGGACACAGCCTATTGGTGCTTGCAGGACACAGGTTGTAGAATCAAATCCCCTGGGCTGAATTCCCTGCTAGGTACAGGCCATGAGACCTTGAGCAAGTTGGAGGAGAATGGAATTTAACCCCACAGAGCTCTGCACAGGGTAGAAGATATCCGCATAAAGACTTAGTACAATAGTACAATAAATGTTTCATGTAGTTATTAAATAATTACAAATAATTAACTAATTGCTAGTGCCAGTGTTAAGAAAAACCAAGATGTTTTGTACTACATGAGTTTATTCCAAAGGAACCTCACTAGTCTGGGGGTCAAGGAAGATTGCCTTAGGAAATGACATTTAAACTGAAACTGAAAGATGAAGAGATGGCCAAGCCCAGGTAGTGCAGTCAGCAGCTTACTGAACTGGAACCCACATGGCCAATTTGGGGTTCAGATCCCAGGCAGCTCAGGCAATCTGACACTCAGGTACACACATGTGCCCAAGATCCTGACGAGCCAGAGGGCTTGTGGGGAGAGGATTGTGGCATGACCTGACACTGTCAAGGGCCTCTCTCTCACACACATGCATGCACACACTCTCTATCATGAGTAAAAATAAAAATGAAAAGAAAGATAAACAGAAATCAATTGGTCAAAGGAAGGTGGGAAGAGAATGTTCCAGGCTGGGGTGGTCGAGAAGCACAGCACTGCTGAGCTGGTCCACGTTAAGTAGGGCCTGGATTAAGCAGTGCCTTATGGGCAGCAGCAAATCAGTTTTAGGCAGAAGAGTGCAAATCAGATTTCCTTTTTAGAAGGTCACTGTGCTACGTCCAGTACAGAAAATGACCTAGAGGGGAGAAGAACAAGGGCAGAAGCCTAGGGAGGACTGTAATGCTGCAGTTAGGATGCAGGTGCAGGCAAGAGGATGCTTACTTCTAGCTCCTGGTCCAGGGTGACAGCACTGCTGGGGGTCAAGAGAAGGAGGTCACCTAGGAGCTTCTCAGTGGGTAAAACCAGCAGGACTTCAGAATTTGATAGACTGGACTAGAGGGTGGACCGCGGATAAAGCTTGGGAATCTCACGGCTGGAGAGGCAGAAGGCTGTCACTAAGAGAATGGGAAAGGGACCACACAGAAGTGTGGGACACTGAGGAGCCTCACCGAAGCTAGGGGGACATATGGACGCTGACACTGATAGGCCCAGCTGTGACACTTACAGGCCTGATGGAAGAAGAGAGAAACAGAAGTGCTGGATTCCATCAAGGTATTGAAGAGGGAAGAGCATGGAGGACAATGACAAGAGAATGAATGGGTAAAATGATGAGTCACGGGAACTGATAAATGTATAGTCATTCAATCAATTTTAATGACTATTCTAATTATTTAGTTGAACTGATAATACTGTTCTCTAAAACATACGGAATAAAGATCAGCTGGCAAACCTAATAAATTTCTGTTCTATTTTTCATGTAGTAGTACTTAAACTGTGCCAATAATTTGTTACACAAGTACTGTAAATATTACCCTCTTTAATATGGTTAGGCTTGAGGACCAGCAGGTGGCATGGTGGCTAAGGCACTGGACACTCCCACATGGCCAATCAGGGTTCAAGTCCTGGACCTGGTGGCTTGCTTTCTCACTTTCTCTCTCTCTCTGTGTGTCTCTCTCTGGTCAAATTAAAAATGAATAAATAAATAAACTGAAATAATCTTTAAAAAAAATATGGTTAGGCTTACTGAAGTTTCTAAATATCTAATGCAGTATTTACGACCCTGTGAGGCAGGTGAGAAAACAGAGGTATCTGAGATGAACGAATTGCCCAAGGTATCGGAGGAGGCGGGATTAAATCCAGAGACTCCACACTGCGTGCGTATTTGACGATACTCATTCTTCTCAATGAATCCTATAGTCCTTAAGCCGAACTCTTTACTTGCCCCCTCCGAATTCTAAGTCTACTTAGTACTATATGTATAGAAAACATTTGAAGTAGCTTCTCAGAAAGGACAGTATTTGTGATGTGGCTAAGAACTGCCCTGCAGGCAGTGGCTAGGCGCATGGCTCTTAGGAAAGACCATCTGGGTTTGAAGTTTGCCTCTCCATTTACTAGCTGTGTCTTTGAAAAAGCAACTTAACACCTTCTTGTGTTTTGGCGTCCTCTTTTTATAAAGGGGTTGTTGCTATGAGAAACTATCATATAAGAAGCACTTAGCAAAGTACCTAAGACACAGTAAGAACCAATAAACATGGCCTCGTGTCACTGTCCCTTCCAATATGGAGCTCAAGGTGCTTTCAGGAAGACTTGCCTCTCTGGAAATGCACTCCTTTACTTGTTCTCCAGATCACATTCCTTTGATCTCTTTGAGGGTACGTATACGAGGATCCCTCCTCTCTAACAAGGATCCCTCCTCTCTAACGTACCGTCCAACCTCCTTGCCGGTTTCTTCACCCTTCCTTAAACATACTTAGTCTCCCTCATTAAACACATAGGCACCTGAACTCGGCTCATGCCCTATCCTGCTGTCACCTCACCCTGACACGTGGCCTCACACACCTCTTCACTCCTGTTCAGGCTCTCTGACGTGCTTTCCAACCCCACACAATACTGAAAGCACTTACACACTGCCAGTGCCCTTGTCTCCATCCTGCTGGACTATTCTTCATGGCCACTGCCGGTCCCCAGTCTATACCTGGAAGTCTCTTCTTCCTTGATGGCCCCCTTTATTTGCTCCTCCCTGCCTCCTAATTGTTAATTTTTCCACGGACATCATTTTTCTTCTTCTCTTAACAAACTCACCAAATGTGCATAATTCTGGTGTTCATCAATCCCAAATCTACGACTAATATCCTGCCTGCCTCTTTAGCATCCGTGGCTGTAGAACACGCCTGACACCCCATCATGCAAACTCGAGATACTGAGAAATGGAACACACCTTCCCATATCCCCTCAACAGGGGCAAGAACGGACGTCTCCTTTCCAAGGATGGCAACTCTATTAATACCATCCCTCCACTCCTCCAGGTCAAATAAACTGCATCGCCTTAGGTTTCTCCATCTCTGCCAAGCTCCATCTACTCTGTTACCTCTGAAGACACTGGTCTCACTATGGCGTAGTTATCCTGCTCAGCATCCCCAGTAGCGGGATCACAGGCATGCGTCGTGTCCAGCTGTTTAGGGTGGGCTGGGAAGTGAACCAAGCTCTTCCATGTTGCCTCAGCCTGCCAAGCAGCAGTCAACTCCGGTGATATAGGAGGGGGGTCTGTTATCTCTTTAAAACGTCTCCTAGATATGCCAGTCCTTTTCTATTTCTACTGGATTACTATACAACTCACGTTAACATATTGTTTAAGATCAATCCATACAACACTGCTTCTATAGCTCTTCGGCCTATTCCTAAAGGTTCCTGAAAGTCTCCTGCAACAAGTCCAACCCTCATTTTCATGGCTTTACATGAGAGCATCTTCTACTGGACCTAACTAGTTTTCTACTCTTCTCTGTCTTCAGGGCTAATATACATCTCAGTGTCAGAATGTGCCTTATTGAGGGAACACCAAATGCAGATCTTTCATTTTAGGAGCGAGGCAACCAAGGCTCAAAGACAATAGGACATGTTCAAGATTACATATACAGCAGCAGATCCTAACTACGCATGTGGCCAAGTGGCATCTCTGTAGGACCTTCGCCTGTGAATCTCAGACCACACACATCTCCTCACCCACTAAACACAAGTTACTCATTCCCACCTGCTGGCTTTTCTGCTTTTTGTGCTACTCTTTACCGAACCAAATAACCCCCATGCTCCAAAGCCCAGCTGGAGGCCTACAGGCTCCCTCCGTGACATTCCCACCTACCCAGGCCCACTCCACCTCTTTCCACTTGTGCTGCACATAAGATCCAGCATTTTCCACTCAGCACTGAACTGTCCTCTAAGCATTCATCTGGACTAGAGTCGTACCAGCTAAGCAGACAGCTGGGACTGCCTTTGTCCCCTGGAGCCTGGACAGCATTTAGGGGGCCACAGGGACAACATGTGCTAGTAAGTGAAGACAAGGTAGCCAGAGAAAGGAACAGAAGCTCTGCCTGTCTAGACTTGGAAGGCATTCGTTCTATCAGGAAACTCCAGTATATGTTAACATGAATTTTATTTCCAGCCAATTACTGTTCCAATCTAACAAGCAAAATGGTGAAACATACTTACTGTCATGAAATGCTGGTACAACCGCGTTGTCAGTGGTGCTCAAGAACAGCGTGTCTAAAAAGGTGTCTAATCTTTGCCCGATGTCAACCTGAAAAGGAAACCACCTATTAGTAGCACAAACGAATACCCTACAAGGTTTCCTTCTACTCAAATTAAAGAGCACACACATAATGTTGTCTACTCTTCTTAGCCCGTGAAGTGCATGGTATAAAAAGCAGGCACCGATGAGTATTTGTTAAATTGAAAGATTTATTCTTTACAAAAAAGTTCAGTCCATTGAAGGTAGAGGATACTGCTTTTCCAACATAACCCTCAATTTAGTCGTGTTCATTATAAATATTCATCACAGTACACTAAAAGGGGACCAAATTATGTGCAAGATACTAAAGACTACACATCTAAACTACTTAAAATATTAGTATCCAAATACAAACACCTCATTCATCAACTTAGTTTTTTGTTGAGGGTTTTCTTAATGTTTTAGAGTGAAATTTAGGTGTTCAAAAGCTCAAAAGTGGGAAACATTTTTCTCAGAACAAAATGCTTTTAAATTAAGTACTCAGATTATGCTAGAAAGAAGAGACATGCTGCCCAGAGAACATACAAAAATAAATAAATAAAATATAAAAAAAAAACACAATCAGGACACTTATTTATAATTTTGAAGCACACCATTTTGTACTAAAATTGCATCCGAATAGCACTTCAATCTCACTGTAAGGCATAAACAGCTGAATAAATTAGTATCAATTACACTGTTACAACCTTTATTTCTCATTTGCACTTTTCCTTTTTTTCCCTCCAATGGAACAATTAAATGGGGGAGGGGACACAAAACGCATCTTCTCAATGTTAATTTTAAAGGGAGGAAAAACTACTGGCATGCATTCAAGCATGAAATCTAGTAAATAGCAGAAAAAATTATAGCCACTGAATTGAATTTTTTAAATGCCATTAAAAGGGTCCAGGCAGTAAAGTCTGCCTGACATCTGCTATGATCTTAAAAGTAATTCCGAATTTCTTTTCAAATAGTGTCCCTCTTTCTAAGCCATAGCTGCCTGGAAAAATTCCTTCCTTGTGGCTAGAAATGTTATTTTTCTGAAGAGTGTCTTTGGAAAAAAAAAATCCTGAGAACACTTAAAATATAGGATATGTATTTTACTTGAAATGGGGGGGTGGGGTGGGATGGGAGCCACCACTTCATTCACCCAAATAGTTGATTCAGTATATTAAAAACACTGTCACCTCATATGGTATATATTTTAAGGGTGGGTTATGATATATGTAAAGTCTCAAGGAAATGCATACATCTGTTTAATGTTTGAAGAAATGCAAATCTGTATCCAAGAAAAGCTCTAGTCCCTTCCTCCACCCTCCATTCTCTGGCATCAACAACCAGAGTTTTGCATCAATATAATCTTTAAACTACAAGAGCAGTGCAGGGAGGGAATAATTGCCTTTGAAGGAATTCTGGTTCAACTTTCAATACTCTACAAAGAATCCCCCTGTTTATTAATGCCACCGACACTGACCAGTGTACTCATCATTTTCGGTTGCTCATTAGTTTCCATCCTAGGCGCTGAAATCACTCCAGCGGTTTGTGGCACGAATCATGGAACTATGGAGACCATGCAGGTTCGTGGGATGCCATTTTTTTTAAAGGTCGCATGCTACCTAACCCTGTTTTAATTATCTTGTTAGAGGACTTTGGGCAAGATTATGACTGAGGGTGCTCTGTAATTCTTTGTTCTCGGAGACTATGTTCCTTAAGGCCCTGCATATCCTCCCGCCTTCCACCGCCGCTGATTAAAACCTTAGTCCAATCCGAAAGGCTTCCTTTCCACCTTCGGGGCAAGTCCAAGGACCGCAAGCCGCCAGATGGCTGCATTCTTTACGTGCACACCAGACTGCGGGAAACCAAAGCCATTCCTTCCTCCCAGGGACCCGCTTCCTCCCCACGCAGGTGCCGGGGTGACCCGGCTCCACGATCGGGTCCCGCCGACCTGTCAGTCCCG
>NW_006159512.1:7294638-7335166 GCF_000334495.1 Tupaia belangeri chinensis
CGGGGAGGTCTCCAACGGCTTCTCCCAGCCGGGGTCTCGCCGGACCTGTGCGCAGCGTGGGGTCTCAGGCTCCCCTCCCGCCTTCATCCCCTCCCTCCCCACGTGGAAGTGCCTCACCCTCCTGAGTTTAGCCCGCCTGCGCCTCGATGTTTAAGAAGGGGAAGCCAAGGGCAGAAGCCGCCGTCTAGGGGGAACACCCGAGCTACCGGAGGTCGAGTGGAAGGGGATCCGAGCGACGGCTACCTCCGGGATCGCCTTCGGCACCTTGTGTTTTCCGGTTAATATTGCCGAGTGCACAGCGCTGTCTCTCACCCGGTCACTTGGCTCTGGTGTTAGTTTGTCACATTTCATCTGAGGACACAATCCCCTTACTCTTCAGGTTTAACAGGTGGGTCAATCTAGCCAGCCATCAACCTGAACTCCTGAATTTAAGATGTGATATTTCCCCTCACCCCCGCCCCCGCAGTAGTGGCTTCTCCCTGACAACTGTCTTTTCCCAACATTGTGGCCGCAAGCATCTCTGGCCCGTTCCTGTCTCGGAATGCCAGTCTCCTCCGCTGCCTTTCCTTGACTGCCGTGTGGGTTGAACTTATGTAGCTGCGACCATCTCAGATGGGCGGTGATCCATGCATCACTCACTGCAAACGATGGCAGGCTTTCTGCCACTAGAGCCGGGAATTGCGCGTTTTTTTTTTTTTTTCAATTCCACTAAACAAGTGGCCTGGCGCCACAGGAAACTTTCCAGCTTGAATCATTTAAAAATATAGAGAGATTCTATTTACAGAACCCCTACTGTTTCTCAGCATATTTAAACATTTCCGGGGCAAATAAGGAAACAAGGATAAATGAAAACCAGTAAATTATTCCAAGAGGCGTAATTAGTAATGCCATTGTGAAGTCAGACAACCTCGTTTGAAATCCAGCTCCCCATTTTATGGGATTGTATGTAACCTTGGCCAAATTTCTGTCCCTCTCTGATTTCTTTCCGCACAGTTATAATGTGAATGATAATACTATCTACTTCTAAGTGTAGTTTTGGATTAAGGTAAGTACACATAGAAAGCCCTTTTTTTTTTTTAAGTTGGGTCATAGAGTGAGCAAGTGGCATGGTGGTTAAGGTGCTAGGATTCCACATGGCCAACTGTGTTGAGTCCCGGACCTGTGCTGTCGGCTTGCCTTCTAACTTTCCATCTCTCTCTCTCTCTCTGTGTCTCTCTCTAGTGAGTGCACATGTCCTGTAGCATATTTAAAAATAATAATGATGATAAGTACAATTAATTTTTTTTAAGTTGGGTCATTATTCGAAGGTCTTTATATGACAAAAGTATCGATCTCCTGTATCAAAAATTTAAAACTGTTATGTGCTGAAAGGGAGTAAGGTTGACCTGAGTTTAACTCTTCCTTTCTCTATGTTTCTTTAAAGTTGACTTTCAGGAGTGATGTGTTCAAAGTCAGGAACCAATAAAATAAATAAATAAATAAATAAATAGAAGTAATGAAGTTGGGAAAAGTAAACTGATCCATACACTGAATGATGACCCGAAAGACACGCAGATACTTTTTCTGGGTTAACATTTTATCATTTCAGTGCTGTGGACCTAATCTACCTGCTTAATTCGAATTCCACAAATGGGTTACTCCACCTCTACTGTTTACTAGGCCACTCCCCTTATATCTTGGCAGCTAAAACTCTGGAAGGACAGAGGGGCCCAGTCCACATCCCCTCTGCTATGGAACCCAGATCATCTTGCCTCGACAGCCTGTGTCCTCTGTACCTTCTGTACCTGTATCCAGGAAGCCCCATCCACTGTTAATCATTTGTTTGGGATGATATAGTGAAAGAGAGAGACCAGGATCACGATTTAGTTTTGGAAAACAGTTGCTATCTAATCTACTCTCCACATCAAAGGTCAGGGGACAGGTGACTGAAAGTCTTTATTCCTAGTCCTACTTCATAGCTACTCCTTGGTTTATAACACCATTTATATAGGAGTCATTATTCAGCAAACACAAAAACAGAATCCCTGGCACAATGAAGACTTCACAGATGGATTTTACTTTATTACTTCAATGAAGCCTCATAAAATTCTCACAAGGCCAGTCTCTATTACAGCATCGCTTCCTCTCTTCTCTATCCTTTCTACGCACTAACACTGGGAGGATTTGACTTCTGCTCTCCCACCCCGGCTTGTGCCTCTCCCTTCTACCCCCTCCAGACCCAGTAACCTTGACATTGCTACACACACAACAGCCTCTCACCTTAAGATCCTAACTGGGGGGCCTGCAGGTGGTGTTAATGGTTAAGGCACTGGACTCCCACATGGCTGATCACGGTTCAAGTCACGGACCTGGCGGCTTGAAACTCATGCCGGGTGCATGTGTGTGTACATGCCCAAAATCCCAAGAGGAGAAAAGAGGAAAAGGGATTGCAGCATGGCCATCTTTGATCATCTTGCAAAAAGCCAGGACCAGAGGACCACAGAAGATACTCGTCAGTAATAGGAAGAAAGGACAGAAAATGATCTTTTCTCATTTCTTTTTCCTTTTGCTTAACTTGTTGGTTGAATCTTTTCCACTCTGGTGCTCCTGTCTGCAATCTCTCTTCAATCTATGTAATGTAATGTGGCAGATTTATCTTCCGGAAAACATAGTTCTTGCTGAGTTATTATCTTACAAGAAATCATGAAAATAGCTCCTATACATTGTGTTTGCTGAGTATCAGATGCTCTCCCAAAGCTACCTGCATTTTATTTCAGTCACCCAATGACCTCAACAGGTGTTACTTCCCCTATTTAAAAGACACAAAGCTAGGCATGGTGGTGCATGCCTATAGTCTCAGCTACTTGGGACATGGAAGCAGGAGGATCACAAGTTTGAAATCAGCCTGGGCAACATAACAAGACTGTCTAAAAAAAAAAGACATGGGAAAAAAAAGGCCAGTCAGAGGTGTGGTAGTTAAGGCAGCTGGATTTCATGTGACCAACTGCACAATTAAAATCCCAGACCTGGTGACATGAAAAACACCAGGTTCGTGTGTGTGTGTGTGTGTGTGTGTGTGCGCACGCGCACACGCGCGTGCCCAAAATCTCAAAAGGAGGTAGAAATGGAGGGGAAAGGTGCTTATGGTGAGGGAGGGTACTTTCTCACATCCCCACTCTCTCTCTCTCTACGGAGCACAAGTGGCAAATTTGGGGGAAAATAAGTGGGGGGCAGCAGGTGGCATAGTGATTAAGGCTCTGGACTCCCACATGGCCCACCATGGTTCAAGTCCCAAACCCAGAGGCTTAAAACTCACACGGGGCGTGTGTGTGTGTGTGTGTGTGTGTGTGTGCCCTAAATCCCAAGAGGAGAATGGAGAAGGGATTGCAGCATGGCTTTTCCCACAGAGGGTAATTTCTCACTTTCTCTCTCTCTGTCTCTCTGGTGAGCACACATGCCCTATAACAAAAATCTCTCTTAAAAACAAAACAAAATGGAAGTCATACAGCTAGAAAATGGGAAAGTCAAGTCTCAAACATTGGACTTCCTCTCAATCTTGCCTCATTGTCAGTCCATTTTGGTCCCAATCTCTCTTATTCAAAGGATCAGAATGGGCATTTCTTTAAGGAATATATACAAAGGGCCATAGGGATATGTGAAGATGCTTCACATCATCACTAGTGGTAAGGGAAATACAAGTCAAAACCATAATGAAATGCCACTTTACACTCACTAGGATCACTATAATACAAAAAGATAGATAACAAGTGTTGTCAAGAATGTGGAGAAATTGGGGACCAGCAGATGGCATAATGGCTATGTCACTAGACTCCCATGCAATCGACTGCGGTTTAAGTTCCTCTCTCTGTCTTTCTAGTGAGTTCATGCACCCTATAGCAAAAACCTCTCCAAAAACAAACAAACAAAAACAAAAGAAAATAGAATGTGAAAGAATTGGAACTTTTATCCACTGTTGGGAATATGAATGATGCAACACTGTGAAAAACAGTTTAGCAGCTCTTTAAACACAGAGTCACCATTTGACCCAGCATTTGCTCCTAGGTGTACACCCAAAAGAAATGAATACAGCATCAGTTCATGGTATGGTGGTTAGAGTAGTTGGAGCCCACATGACCATTTGTATGTTTGTGTCCTGTATATGACAGCTTGACAATATGCTGGGCACATGTATGTGTCTGCCCAAAGTTCCAAAGGGAGGAGAAATGGGGAAGGGATTGTGGCATGACTATCCCCCCAATGGTAGGTACTTTCTCAGACATGAAAGACCACAAATTGTATGATTTCATTTATACTGAATGTTCAGAACAGGCAAATCCATAAAGACATAAAGTAGATTAGTGGTTATTTAGGGCTAACGGAGGGAGAAAGGGAGTAGGAGAGTACCTTGTCTGGCACAACTAAACAAATGCATGCTCTGAGCCGGGGTGGCCATAAATTTGAGAACAAACATAGACATAAACACACAAAAATATACAAGTAAAGAAAAGTGGGGATCGGGTGGTCCTGATTCCTCTGATGGAGGCAGCCAGGTCCCCAAACTGTTCTCAGGTTTATACTTTTTTTTTTTTTAATTGAGAGAGAGGGTTTTTTTTTTGCTGTAGGGCATGTGCACTTGCCAGAAAGAGAGAGAGACAGAGACAGAAAGTGAGAAATAAGCCCTCCAGGGGGGGATGCCCACGCCGCAATCCCTTCTCCTCCATTCTCCTATTGGGATCTTGGGCATGCACGCACACACGCCTGGCATGAGTTTTTTAAGCCACCAGGTCCAGTACTCGAACCACAGTTGACTACATGGGCGACCAATAACATAGCCATTACACCAACTGCTGGTCCCATCCCAGGTTTATTCTTCTAAAAGGCAGAAAATAGGGGAAAGGGAGGTGGAATGTAAAGCCAAACTTTTTCAGATGTTAAGCAGCTGAAGATGCAAAGATACCTGGAGCCATGTAGTTCTATGTTAGTTTTCTCTAATTTTCTCAGGCCAATTCTGATTAACACATGTGGCTTCCTTGAATCCAATACTGCTCTGCAGTTTCAGAAACAGAGGCAGCTTGAGTATTCACATGCTAATGGTGTTCATTGCCCTGCATATGACTGACCATGGAACCGCACTTCTGCATGTGTCTAACAGTCACTATGTTTGCTCAGATTTGGGCTGCTCCCTACAGGGATGTGGTTTATTAAAAGGCATAGGGTGTCTTTCTGAGATGATGAAAATATCCTAAAATCAGCTCTAGTGTTGGTAGCAAAAGTCTGTGTATATAAAGCTATTGAATTGTATACTTTATATTAGTAAGTTTTATGGTATGTAAATTAGAAAGCTGTTACCAAAAGAATCCTATCTATTGTTAGTATCGTTTTATATGTGAAGAACATACAAATTATAAGAAAAACACTAAATTCCCAATGGAAAAATAAGCAAATACCATGTTCTAGTTTGGCATTGCTAATATCAGAAATTACCTGAGTCTGGGTAATTTATAAAGAATAGAGGTTTATCTAGTTCACAGTTTTGAAAGTTGGTCAAAAGACTACGTCTACTGAGGATCTTGCTTGTGGTGACTCTCTTCAGCCCTAAGGTGACATGGAGCATCAGGTGGCAAGAGAAAGCAGGAGTGTGTGTCTGTGTCTGTTTCTATGTCTCTGTCTTATGCATCTTGTAAAGCTACCAGCAGTCTCTCATGGGGCCCCTCCCTAAGGTCCCACCTCTGAACACCACAATTGAATTAAGTCTCCACCCTCTTTTTCTTTTACTTATTTTATTTAACTTTATTTATTTACTTTAATTTGACCAGAGAGAGACAGAGAGAGAGAGAGAGAGAGAATGAGAAAGCAAGTCACCAGGTCCAGGACTCAAACCATAGTCAGCCATGTGGGAATCCAGTGCCTTAGCCACCACACCACCTGCTGGCTCCCCCCCCCTTTTTTTTTTAAGAATTATTTTATTTGCTTTTCTGATCTGCTATTTGTGATGAGACTGACACCAAGATGCAGATTTTCATAAAAATCCTTATGGGGAAGACCATCACCCTCAGGGAATTCCTCCTGATCACCAATGACTGATTTTTGCTGGCAAGTAGTTGGAAGATGGGTGTACTTTGTCTGACTACAACATCCAAAAGGAATCCACGCTTCATCTCATGTTGAACATCTCATGTTCGTGGAGGTGCTCAGACAAGAAAGAAGTCTTATATCACTCCCAAGAAGAATAAACAGAAAAGAAAGAAGGTTAAGGTGGCTGTCCTGAAATACTAGAAGTGAATAAAAATGGCAAAATTAGTCGACTTGGTCTGGAATGCCTTTCAGACGAATGTGATGCTGTTTTCATGGCCAGCCATTTTGACAGACATTTTTGTGGCAAATGTTGTACTTACTGCTTAAACAAAACAGAAGACAAGTAATTGTACATGAGTTAATAAAAGAAATGAACTAACCTTTAAAGAAAAAATTATTTAACTTAATTTAATTTATTATTATTATATTTTAATTTGACTAGAGATAAACAGAGATTGAGAAAGCAAGCTGCAGGTCTAGGACTTGAACTACTGTCAGCCATGTGGGAATCTAGCACCTTACCCACCACGCCACCTGCCAGCCCAATTCTCCACCCTCTTAATAACATTACCAAATAGCTCACCAAATTTCAACACATGAATTTCTGGGGACACATTCAAACTGTAGTGGGACATAAGATGAAAAACTCAGAAAAAAAGTATAAATGGCTAAAAATCATGTTGGGGTAAAGAATATTACTCTCAAATGAAAACTAAAACAAGGAGAAACCGGGGACCAGCAGGTGGCATGGTGGTTAAGGTTCTGGTCTCCCACATGCCCAATGGCAATTCAAGTCCTGGACCTGACAACTTGCTTTCTCATTGTCCTCTCTCTGTCTCTCTTTGCTGAGCTTATGTGCCCTATAGCAAATTAAAAGTATCTAATAATATTTAATAGAATTAAATAAATAAATAAATTTTTAAAAGGAGAAACCTATCAAAGAAACAAAGAATTCTCCAGCCAGGATGAAGAAGAGATGGTGAGATGGCATTCTTATACACTGACAATGGGAAAGCTTTCTAGAATCAGTAACATACACAAGCCCCCTAAAGAGCTACCTTAGGGGGGGCCAGCAGGTGGCATGGTGGTTAAGGTGCTGGACTCCCACTTGGTCAACCACGGTTCGAGTCCCAGACCTAAAAATCTTGCTTTCTCACTTTCTCTCTCTCTCTGTTTCTCTCTGGTGAGCACATATGCCCTATAACAAATTAAAAAATAATAAAAAAATAAATAACTCATTCCTTAAAAAATGCTATCTTAGGAAATAATTTGTAATACAGGTAATAAGGTAATAATGAGCTAATAGGATATTCATAAGAGTGCCGTGAATAATAGAAAACATTGGGAAAAACTATGTGGTAAGCAGACTTTCTAAAATAGCTCCCAGGGATCCCACCTCCTGGTATTCACATCTTTGTGAGTCTCCTGCCATTAATTATAGGCTTGACTTACTGACTCGTTTCTAAGATTCTTTCTTCTGGGGCCCACAGGTGGTTAAGGGTACTGGACTCCCACATGTCTTACCTACTTCAAGTCCTGGACCTGGTGACTCGCTTTCTCATTTTCGCTTTCTCTCTCTCTCACTCTGTCCCTCTGTGGTCAAATTAGAATAAATACATAAATAAATAAAGTAAAAATAATTATTAAAAAAAGATTCTTTTTTCCATGAGCATATGTGTGTGTGTGTGTGTGAGAGAGAGAGAGAGAGAGAGAGAGATGACACCAACAGGGCCCTTACACTGCCATCCACCCCAAGCCTCAGCCAGGCCCAGATCCAAGCATGTGTGCCTTCCTGTTGAGAAAGGAGTCTGAATACGGACCCAGAACCAACCCATGTGGGTCAGCCACACAGAGCACTGCTTTACCACTGCACCATTAGTCTCTACTTTTCTTTGTTTCTTTTTAGTGGGAAAGAAAAAGATAAAAATGTATTTTTAGACAGAGTCTCACCACTGTGCTTTCCTCATGCCCATCCCCGTTTCACTGGCACCACAGGCATGTCTAACCACCTCGCGCAGTTTATTTAGGCGAACAGGAACTGAACCCGGGCTTCCCGTGGAGCCTCAGCAATTGTGCAGCAGCCCCTCCAACTTGCGCCACTGTGGCGGAGCCTTGACCCACTTCACATGAATGCATGCCGCAGGCAAAACGGACCGTCATTTCTGGACTGAGTTCCAAAAATGATTGAATGCCCTTTTGGCTAACCTTTCTCTGTTCTCTATGTACATGAGCAGACTTTAAAAAGTTTGTGAAAAAATAGAGTTAAAGTATGAGTTTATTTGTTTTTGTTACTATTTTTTTTGGGGGGGAGAAGGTTTTTGCTATAGGGTGCATGTGCTCACCAGAAAGAAAGTGAGACATCGCCCCCTCAGGGGGGATGGCCACGCCTCAATCCCTTCTCCTCCATTCTCCTCTCGGGATCTTGGGCACGCATGCACACGCGCCTGGCGTGAGTTTAAGCCATCGGGTCCAGGACTCAACCGCAGTCGACTACATGGGAGTCCAGCAACATAGCCATTACATCATCTGCTGGTCCCTATTTATTTATTTTTAGAATTATTCATTTGGTTTTATTTATTATTATTAGAGAGAGAGAGAGAGAGAGAGAGAGAGAAAGCATGCCTCAAGGTCTAGGACTCAAACCACTGTTAGCCATGTGGGAGTCCAGTGCCTTAAGTACTACACCACCTTCTGGGCCCTGTTTTTGTTGCTTTAACATTCTTAGTTACTTTTTATTGCCAGAGAGCATGTGCATTCATCAAAAAGAGAGAGAGAAGGAGAAAGCACCCTCAATGGAGCTGCAGTCTTTTTTCCCTCATTTCTGTATCCTGTGAGAATTTGGGGCTCACACACGTACCTGACATGTTTTTCAAACCTGGGGCCAGATTTCCTACGCTCAGTACTTACCCATGGTGCTGTGAGGCCAGGCCCCATCAGTCCCTGTTCGTTGAACCTCTGCAATGTGTCAGCCAGGCTCTGCAGAGACAGTGGGAAATAAAACCAAATCTCTGTTCTCACAGAGCTTACTTTCCAGTGAGTTCTCCTAGTGACTTATCTTCCTTACTCCCTCCCTCTCTTCCTCCCTCCCTCCCTCCCTCTCTCTCTCCCTCCCTCCCTTCCTTCCTACCTTCCTTCCTTCCTTTTTTTCTTCCTTTCTTTTCTTCCTTCCTCTTTTTCTTTCTTCTTTCTTTTCTTTTTAAATGTTTTAGAGGGTATGTGCACTCATCAGGGAGAGAGAAAGTGAAAGTATCCCCCCCACAATTAGGGGTGACTATGCCACAATCCCTTCTTCTCCATTTCTCCTTTTTGGATTTTGGGCATGCACACATATGTGCCCTGCATGTTTTTCAAGCCGCAGTTCTGGAACTCAAACCACACCATCGACCACGTGGGATTTGGCCACTTTAACCCACCCTGCCAGGGTGCTGAGTGATTTATAGCAGTGGTGATGGAGATGGGAAGTGGTAAGTGGATTAGTGATATATTCTAGAGATAGGACATTTAGAGAAATGTGCAAATAGAGAACAGCGAAGAAATGGGGTTTGCATTATAGGTGGTTGACTTGGGTAACTCGAGTGGCTGATAGGATGGGCTCTGGGTAGAGTGGTTGGTTTAAATTCTTGGTGCTACCAGCTATCAGCGGAGTGATCTTGGGTCCACAGGCTGCATATTCTCTGTGTGCCTCAGTTTCCTTTTCGACATATAAATGACTTCTCATCCACTTCGTAGACAACAACCTGACTCATAGGATTGTTGGGAGCTATTAGTATAAAGAGCTTAGGAGAGTGAAAAATAAACCGTCAGCCATTGTTATTACCATTGTTGTGTTGTGGTTACGTGTATGGAGATGAAGATGACTGAAAAAGAAATTGGAATGACTGGGAGGGGCCAGCCAGTGGTGTGCAGGTTGGGGTGGCTAGATCCTGCATAGCAGACTGCATGGTTCGAGTCCTGCACCAGTGCCTTGGAAAACACACCAGGCTTGTGTGCATGTGTACCCAAAATCTTAAGAGGAGAATGGAGGAGAAAGGTGTGGCCATCTCCCTGAGAAATGTCTTCTCATTTTCTCTCTCTCTCTGGAAAATGCACATGCCTCATGGCCAAACAAACCAACCAACAAACAAACCTATGCATACTTAGGAAGTATAACAGTTATTAATATTTCTCTGTAACAGTGGAATCAGGCCATCTACTAAAGGTTATCTAGTTTAACCAGTTATGGGAGTAATTTATATGCTAGGTGGTAATTAACACTATGGATTAGGAGTGCCCAAGGGAAGGAATAAAAGGGCAGTAAATTTTAATGGGGACTCCAGGGAACAGCCCTGGGAGGGAGGGACTGATGAGACTGGCTGAGCCTGAATTGCAGAGGGGGTTGCAGGGGAGGTTACAAGAGATTATACACATCGTTCCTGCCTCTGGGACCATGACAGTTCTTGAGGTAGTTCATGGCTCTAAGCACTGAAAGATTATAATGCGATGTCTGTCATATGTAATCCAAAATAAAAAGAATGCTTCACAGTAAAGTATGTGGATGCAAGTCCTACAAAATTCTGGCTTTCCCCGTGGTGGACGCTTTGATATATTCTGGAGTATCAAATCCTTTAGAATTTAACTTACATAATATCTCCTCCAGGAAGCCTACCTTGAACCTCCAAGACCAGACCTTATAAATATATCTATCTATAGATCCTATGGAAGATGCTCCCCTCTGTCTCTCATGTGTGTGCCCACACTCTATCATGAATAAAGACAAAAATTTTAAGCACATACATGACTGTATTTTCTGAGCCGACAGTGATAAAGTTTAAAAACAAGGCATTGGGTCAGTCTGTAGCCTAGTGGTTAAGGTGGCTGGGTCTCACAGGGTCAACCATGCAGTTCAAGTCCTGGACCCAACGACTTAAAAAACATGCTGGGCACATGTGTGTGCAGGCTGAAAATTCCGAAAGGAGGGAGAGATGGAGGAGAAGCCATTGCTGAGGAACCATTCCTGTAGGGGGTGATTTCTCCCTCTCCCTGTCTTTCTCTGGCAAGTCCTTGCACCCTCTGGCAATTTAAACAACAACAAAGGCATTTCTGACCTTACTCTGAGTCACCGAGTTTCATGAAATATAAAGTGAGGGGCCAGCAGGTGGCTTGGTGGTTAAGGGTGCCGGACTCCCACATGGCTGACTGCGGTTTGAGTTCCGGACCTGGAGGCTTGCTTGCCCTCTCTCTCGCTCTCGCTCTCTATCTCTATCTCTATCCCTATCCCTCTCTGGTCAAATTGAAATAAATAAATGAATTAATAAATAAAGTTAAATAAAATAATTTTTTAAAAAGTAATATAAAGTTAAGGAACCCCTACAAACTGCTGCCTCCCAAACTTGGCATACCACACCTTAATCACCTTCCTGAAATACAACTTTCCTGACTGGAAAGGCTCCTCCTACTTTTGTTTGCCTATAATCAAAATAATAGACTTGGGGCCAGCAGGTGGTATGGTGGTTAAGGCGCTGGACATTCCCATATGGCCGACCACCGGTTCGAGTCCCGGGCCTAGAGTCTTGCTTTCTCACTTTACTTCTCTCTGTGTGTCTGTCTTTCTCTGGTCAAATTAAGATAAATGAATGAATAAATAATTCTTTAAAAAATAACAGACTCATCATCAGAAATGCTAAAAGTTTTTAAAACTTGGGACCAGCATATGGCATAATGGTTATATGACACTGGACTCCCATGTGGCCCACTGCGATTCGAGTCCTGGACCCAGTAGCTTAAAACTCGTGCTAGGCATGTGTGTGCATGCCCAAAATGCCGAGAGGAGAATGGAGGAGAAAGGATTGTGGCAAGGCCATCCCCCCAGGGGGTGACTTCTTACTTCTGTCTCTCTGTCTATCTGGCATGTGCACGTGCCTATAGCAAATTTTTAAACATTTGCTAGAGTGCACAGACACTCTTACCAGAGAGATACTGAGAGGGAAAGGAAGAAAGAACCCCCCAGTAGAGTGCAGTCATGCCACAATCCCTCCTCTTCCATTGCTCCATCCTGTCAGGATTTGGGGCACTACACCACTGACTGGCCTCTGACAGTCATTCTTAATTTTGATTTCTTTTTCAGCCATCTTCATCTTAAAACTTGTAACCACAACACAACAATGGTAATAATAATGGCTGACAGCTTGGGTTGTATTTCACTTTCCCAAACTCTATACTAATACTTCCCAGCAATCCTATGAGTCAGGGTGTTGTCTGCTAAGTGGATGAGAAACGTTTGTCATGGCACATAAGGGAATTGAGGCACACAGGGATGATGCAGCCTGTGGACCCAAGATTACTCTGCTGATCGTTGGTAGCACCAAGAATTTAAACCAAGCACTCTACCCAGAGCCCATCCCACCAGCCACTCAAGTGACCCAAGTCAACCACCTATAACATAAACCTCATTCTTCCTCGTTCTCTGTGCGCATTTCTCTACATGTCTTATCCCTAAAATGTATCACAATCCAACTTCAAACGGCAGGTTTGGGACTTAAACTGTGGGGCTGGCCACGTGGCATCTGGTTTTCCAAACCATTGCATCACTAGACTAGCCTGTTGAGAAGTTTGTTTTTTAAAATTATGTATTTTTGTTGCTTAATTTTGCCAGAGGGCATGTGTGCTCACTGGAGAGAGGAAAAATGGAAAGAGAGAGAGGCAAAGTGAGAATGCACTCCCCCGTGGGTCATGGTCAGGCCACAATCCCTTCTCCTCCTAATCTCCTTTTGTGACGTTTGGCATGTGCACACATGAACTTTGTGTGTCCGGGACTGAACTGCCATGTGGGATCCAGCTGCTTTAACCACCACACCATGGGTCAACCTAAGAAATTCATGAACTCTTCTAGCTCAAAAATTATGAACTCCTACTCAGTCAGTATGGTCTTTTGAGGCAGCACACACTCTTTTCACCTGTACATGTCTGGGGAATCTGTCTTTGGGGGCCTCAGCTTCTTTCGCTTGTCCCAGGCTCCCCCTCCTCTGGCTTCTACCAGCAATTTCTCACATTTCTGCTTTCTGCCTGCTCTCTGATGACAGACCTGAGTTTTGGCCACTGATGCTGTTCAACTTCCCACCCATCCCCAGAAATCCTTCTCCCACCATCTCAGTAGGGAGACTTACAGGAGCCTCCTTGCCTTCCAATCCCAACTCAAGTCCTGGCCCTCTTCTGAGAAACCCATCTCTGCCCTCCAGCCGCCTTGTGTTCTGCTGGGTCTTCACGTCGTTCACTTCGTTCCTGCTTGTGCTCAGCATCACCAGGCGGAGACAGTGAACCCGGAAGAGCCTTGCGCTGTTTTTCCTCCAGAGCTGGCTTCTGCCTACTTCTGGGTCATTCCCTCCACTCTGACTTGCTCCAGTGGGAGCAAACTCCCCTCTGCGCAGATCCTGCCTGCTGGGCCCCTGATGACTGGCCCAGGTTTGGGGTCCTGACTCGAGTCAGGCTGGTCGTAGATCCTAGGACACAGCATTTTGGTCTAAGCTTGAGCCACACCAGGTCAGACCCCTCCCCCAGGACTTGTAACCCCGGCCCGGGGAGAGCAGGGGTCAGTCTCTCTCTCATGTTGAAGCTGGATAGAGCCGGCCTGGTGGCTGTTGCCTGACTCACCACCAGCCCGTGAAGAAAGCCAACACAGAGAGAGAAGCAGGGAGGAGAGATGGAAGAGTGTCTCTGTACGCTCAGATCTCTGGTTCTCCGTTTTGTCTAAGCTGGCACTGGTTGGTTTGCTGTCCCTTGAAGTTAAGCCCTTTGTGTCCTGTGTTGAGGATGGTCCCAGACATCATAGCTACCAAGGGGAAGTTAATCTTGTTCATTATGATATTGCTGGACCATCTCCTTTCATCTGAGTTTACACATAACCACCTCGCTAGTAATATGCAACGCAAAGAAAATAATGACAACATCTACACTGAGGGAGCCAAGGCTCGTCTCCTCCAAGAGAGAACCGAGGATGAGTAGATGGACACTGTGAGAGGAGGTCAACAAAGGAGACTTTTGTGAGCTGGACTTTATATTTTTACAATTTCAGGAGAAGAGCTGTTTCATATTGCTCTCATATGTTATGATACTGGAATAGACCATTGATAGGTCTGACCCAATCATCTGAAATGCAACTAGATAGCTTCCCTACATTTTACCTTGTGCTAAATGGATTCTAGATGCCCTATCCCCTAGTCCCTCTTCTATGACTCTCGTCATCTGTGTCCTCCAACAAGTCGGCAGCCATGTTTGTCCTAAGATCACTCTAAGGATCTTTGCACTGTACTCGTGATAGGACTTATAAAAATAATCACGGTGTTGACATAATTGGTAGACATGTCTATAGCACACATTGTCTGCCCAACACATCTTTCCATTCTTCTTTGCATTATATCATTCTCCTTTTTAGGGGGCAATTGCTTTCCCCCAACTCCAAACACAAGGTCTTAGTGGGTGCAGTCCATCACGTTGTGTGGGTACTGACACAGTACCTTCCCTGACCCTCCCTCATGAGGATTAGCTGAAGGAGCAGGCACGTGACCCCAATCAGGCCAGACAGGATCCACACACGGGGTTTAAAACCTAGATATAGGGTGGAGCCAGCAGGTGGCATGGTGGTTAAGACACTGGATCCCCACATGGCTGACCCTAGTTTAAGTTCCAGACCTGGCATCTTGAAAGACACAACAGACAAATAGATAAATATATATATTTTTAAATCTAGTTGTAGGAGAAAAAGAAGCAAACCTTGATATGACCTAGACTTCCCAACTGGCACTTCCTTGGAAGTATAGAAAATATTTGTTAGTTTCATTTGTTTTGTTTGTTTTGCTATAAGGCATCTGCACTTACTGAGAGAGACAGAGAGCAAGAGAGAGAGAAGGTGAGAAAGCACCTCCCAGGAAGAGTGGCCACACTGCAAACCCTCCTCTTCCTTTCTCCTTTCAGGGTTTTGGGCATGCACACACACGCATGCTGGCATGTTTTTCAAACCACCAGATCTGGGACTTGAACTGCATAGTTGGCCATGTAGAATCCAACTGCCTTAATCACTAAGCCACTTGCCTGGCCTAGAAGTACAGAAAATATTTGTTCACGTAGGAAAGGTATTCAGAGAAAAAGCAGAAAGAAGGGGAGAGAGAAAGTGTTCCGTCTTTGAAAATCCCTGAACTTCTTTTCTTTCTTTCTTTTTCCTTAAGAATTATTGGGAACCAGCAGTTAGCATAATGGCTATGTCGCTGGACTCCCATGTAGTTGACTGCAGTTCGTGTCCCAGACCCAGTGGCTTAAAACTCATGCCGGGCGTGTGTGCGTGCGTGCCCAAGATCCCGAGAGGAGAATGGAGGAGAAGGGATTGCGGCGTGACCATCCCCCCTGGGGGATGATTTCTCGCTTTCTGTCTCTATGTCTCTCTCTGTCTGTCTGGCGAGCGCACGCGCCCTATAGCGAAAACCTCTCCAAAAAAAAAATTTATTTAATTTTATTTATTATTACTATTATTTTAATTTGTTACAGGGCATGTGCACTCATCAGAGAGAAACATAGAGAGAGGGAAAATGAGAAAGCAAACTGCCAGGTCCAGGACTCAAACCATGTTTGGTCATGTGGGAGTCCAGCGCCTTAACTACCATGCTTGCTGGCCCCTGTTCCTGTTTTTCTAAGGCTGAATTGTGAAGCTTCAATTCAGATAAGCGAGTATCACATCTTTCTTTTCTCTCATTACACTAGTTTGAATTCAGTTTCTGTTGCCTTGCCCTCAGTCTCAGTGAATATGTAAGTTGTCTGGGATCTATTCTCAGTTTGCCTTAAGAGCATCTAAGGAATTCAAATGAAAAAGCTAGCAGTTCAGAGACAAACTTTAAGAACTGGGACCAGCAGATGGCATAATGGTTATGTTGCTGGACTCCCACATAGTCGAATGCGGTTTAAGTCCTGGACCCTGTGGCTTAAAATTCACTCCAGGTGCATGGGCGTGCATGCCCAAGATCCCAAGAGGAGAATGGAAGAGAAGGGACTGCAGCGTGGCCCTCCTCCCTGGGATGTATGTGTGCATGTGTGTCATTTCTTGCTTTCTGTCTCTCTTTGTCTCTCTCTGTCGAGCACACATGCTATATAGCAAAAATTTCTCTCTCTAAAAAAAAAAAAAGAACTAATAATTTCCCAGAGGACAATGTAAACAGCAAGAGTGAAGAAGTTTGTCAGTATGAGCACATTTTGGCCTTTTCTTTTATATATTATTATTATTATTTGGAGAGGTTTTATGTTTTGGTTTGGTTTGTTTAGTTTTTGTTGTGGTGGTTGTTTTGCTATAGGGCACGTGTGCTTCCCAGAGACACAGAGAGTGGCAGAGAGAAAAAATAGAAATCACTCCCAACGGGGGTGGCCTCACTGCAATTCCTTCTCCTCCCTTCTCCTCTCAGGATCTTGGGCACACACCCGGAGTGAGTTTCAAGCTGCTGAGTCCAGAGATTAAACTATGATCGCCCATGTGGGAATCCAGCAATTTAACCACTATGCCACCTGCTGGCCCACTTTTTTTTTTTAAATAATATTAATAGCTGTCATTACCTATGAGGTAAGTAATATTTCCATTTTACAGGCGAGAAAACTGGCTCAGCAAGACAACACAGCTAGTAAGAGACAGAGTTTAACCTCAGGTCTGTCTGATTTTAACTTCATCTTCCTTTCACCAGACTAGAACATGTTCCTGGCATGAAAAAGAAAATTTCCTTTAACCTAACACATTTTCAGCAAAGTATTTGAAATCAAAATGTTGGAACTGGAAATTCCTGCTCCTTCTCCCTTGTTAGTAGTTACTCAGCTACACATGCATTCCTTCGAAGGCTTCTGTAGGAATGATAGCAGAATCTGTTGACTCATTCCTTCCCGGTATTCTGAAAGAGGTCTGGATTGCTTATCTGTCAGGGGCCAGGCCTGGAGAAAGGCCCCCGCCTGGAGAAAGGCCCCTTCAATAGCAGATGTATCAAGAGTCTACCTGAAGGCAAAGTGCTGAAGGAAGTTCCTGTGTCTGGGCCGGGCTTGGTCAGTGATGGCTGGTAGACATACTGCCTGCTCTCGTGAAAACGGCTGCTGGGACACGCAGCCCACCACTCATTTATGCAGTGTCTGTGCTGCTTTCCTTTTCTAACAGCAGTAGAGTAGCTGATGGGATGTTTAAGTGCTGTCTCTTTTTCTTTTCCTTTTTTCTTTTAGATTTTGGCTTATAGGGCATGTGTGCTTGTCAGAGAGAGATGAAGAGAGAGAGAAAATGAGAAATGACTCCCCAGGGGAGGAATGACCATGCCACAATCCCTTCTCCTCTATTCTCCTCTCAGGATTTTGGGCACACATGCACGTGCGCCCAGCGTATTTGTCAAGCCTCCAGGTCCAGGACTTGAACTGCTCCATCAGCCATGTGGGATCCAGTCCCTTAACCTCCATGCCCCCTCTGCTGACCCAATGCTATCTGTCCCTTTAAGGCAATGCTGGAAACAGAAAGAGGTCAAGAGCCAGCCCGACGGTTTTTAGGCTACTTCTACTCCAAAGAGGCCTTCTAAGCTGCACTGTCCATTGCGTCCTCCCATCAGAGAGCCATCTGGTTGTCCAGTGTCCAACTTCACTGGGCATCCTGCTCCCCACCTCACCCCCTTTCCCTGCTCCTTTTCAGTTTTCTTTATCTGTAGCCTAGGACATACTCACACCTCTGATTCCTACTCCCTTCATCACATATTCATCCACTGCTGACCAGGATGTGTGGCCACTTCTCCCAAGAGTGGAGTTTGCATCTGGCTAGTGCAGGAAGGGACCAGCCGATCAAAGGTGAGAAGAAAGTGAGGTGGGGTGTTTGTGTCCTGCTGAGGAGCTGCCTGCTCCTGTCAAAGGCCACAGTCCTGCCAGGGCAGCCTCCTCTCCGGCCGGGTTCAGCTACTGGTCATAGGTCCTGAAATTGTTCCCTGCCACTGCTGCTTCAACTTAGGGGTGCTAACCTGGGAGACGGACAGTGTCACCTGCTGGGCTTCCTAAGCCCTGCTCACACCTTTGTAAGTAACCCCTGTATGAGTTATAAACTGATTTATAAAGAATCACTCCCAAACTTAGTGCTTTAAGTAGCAAACATTTAGGATTTCACACCATTTCCGAGGGGCAGGAATCTGGGAGTGACTCTGCTGGGATGTTCTGGCTCCAACTGTCTCATGGGGTGTGCTCAACCTGTTGGCTGGGGATGCAGTCATCTGAGGGCTTGACTGAGGCTGGGGGATTCACTTTCAAGCCTGTTCACGTGGCTGTTAGCAAGAGCCCTCAGCACCTAAATGTGTGTGTGTATATATCTATATAGATATATATATACACACACAGACATATATATATATATATTTTTTGGTAGAGGTTTTTGCCTTAGGATGAGGGTGCTTGCCAGAAAGCAAGGGGCAGAGACAGTGAGAAATCATCTCCCCCCAAGGGGGATGGCCACCTGCATTCCCTTCTCAATTCTCCTCGCAGTATCTTGGGCACATACACACATGTACCCAGCATGAATTTCAAGCCACCTGGTCCAGGGCTCAAATTGTGGGGGGCATATGGGAGTTCAGTGATGAAACTG
The DNA here is from genome assembly GCF_000334495.1 of Tupaia belangeri chinensis. Taxonomy (NCBI): domain Eukaryota; kingdom Metazoa; phylum Chordata; class Mammalia; order Scandentia; family Tupaiidae; genus Tupaia; species Tupaia belangeri. The sequence goes on from NW_006159512.1 coordinate 7,313,291, forward strand.
CTATGCCATCTGCTTGTCCCAGATTTCATATATATTTTTTTAAATTAAAGTTTTAGAAAGATATAGCTGGAATGGTAATATAAATTTTGTAGCAGCAGGGCCAGCAGATGGCATAGTGGTTAAGGCTAACTGTGGTTCGAGTCCTGGACCCAGTGGCTTGAAATTCCTGCCGGGGCCACGTGTGGATGGGCCTGAGAGGAGAATGGAGGTGAAGGGATTGCAGTGTGGCAATTAGCAGTTAGCATAATGGCTATGTTGCTGGACTCCCATGTAGTCGACCGCAGTTCGAGTCCCGGATCCGGTGACCTAAACTCATGCCAGGCATGTGTGCATGTGTGCCCAAGATCCCAAGAGGAGAATGGAGGAGAAGGGATTGCAGCATGCCATCCCCCCTGGGGGGTGATTTCTCTCTCTCTCTCTCTCTCTCTCTCTCTGTCTTTCTGGTGAGCGCACATGCCCTATGGCAAAAACCTCTCAAAAAAAAATACTCTCAAAAAAAATTTGTAGTCGGTGAAGGGCATTTGTATCTGGTAGGCACACTTATTTTTATATTTTCTTATTATACCAAAAATTTACATACAGATTCAAGGGCAGCCTCAGGTCTCATTTTACAAAGTATGTGAACATTGTCGTTCAGAATACGAGGAGAGATAATGATGTCTATTATGGTTTGGACAATGGTTTGTCTCCTAGAGATTCATGTTTTAGAATTTGGCCTCAGTGGGCAGTGGTTGGATGTTCCCTAAAAGTTCTTGTGTTGGGACTTACTTGTAAAGGTATTAGGTAAAAACTTAATCTCTGAGGCCAGCAGAAGGCATGGTGGCTAAGCCACTGAACTCCCCCCATGGTCAACCGAGGTTTGAGTCCTGGACCGGTGGCTTGCTTTCTCACTTTCCCTCTCTCTCTCTCTGGTGAGTGCATGTGCCCTATAGCAAATTAAAATAATAATAATAAATAACATAAAGTAGATAATTATTAAAAAAAAAACTTAATCCCTTCATGGTGTCCTAGGGTGGGGTCTTTGAGTATGACTAAGTCATTAGAGTGGGGTCGTCATGACTGAGTTCTGTGATGTAAATAAAGGAAACGAGGCAGGCAGAGACCACAGGAACACAGACCACACTCCACTCTGCTCCAAGGTCTGCCTTCCGCCACTTCCTTTGGACCATTCATGTGGTCAGGATTATGAGTCAACAAACCTGTTTCTTTATAAATCACGCAGGCTTGGGTATTTCCATTAACAACACAATAATGGACTAAAACAATCTAAAACAAAACTGATCATTTGTTTTTCAAAGTACAAGAGCAGCTTCTACTTAGTTAAAAAGTTCATTTCTGTTTCTCAAACATTGCTCTGACATTTTACAGATGAGTAAATGAAATGATGGCTTCACCTTAAGATGACTATATTACTAAAAAAGTTCCTTGACCTGTGTCATTTTTTCCTTTGCTCACTGAAATTTAATACATGAGAGGTTTAAATATGAACATACTCTCTGTATTAGTCAGCGTTGTTTAAAGAACAGAACCAACAGGATATGTATATAGATATAGGAGAGGGGATTTATTAGAATTGGCTCATGTGGGGACCAGCAGGTAGTTATCTGGTTAAGGTGCTGGACTCCCACATGGTTGACTGCGGTTTGAGTCCCGGACTCAGCAGCTTGAAACTAACGCTGGGTGTGTGTGTGTGTGTGTGTGCATGCCCAGAATTCCAAGAGGAGAATGGAAAAGAGAAGACTGTGGTGTGGACATCCTCCCTGGGAGGTGATTTCTCACTTTCTGTCTTTCTCTGTTTCTCTGGTGAGTGCAACGCCCTACAGCAAAAATCTCTCAGGAAAAAAATAAATAAATAAAATTGGTTAATGTGATTATGATGGCTGAGAAGTCTCACGATGGACTGTGTGCAAGCTGGAAATTCTAGGATGTTCACATGGTTGAGCCCAAGTTCAAAGGCTTCAGAGGTAGGGAAGCTGATGATATAACTCAGAAGGTAGGGAGGGAAAGGGGTCAACTGATGTAAGTTCTGGAGTGCAAAGGCAATAAGCCTTGAGTTGTGATGTCCAAGGCAACAGAAGTCTACCCTGGTCTCTCAAAAGAGACCAATTTTCCTTCTGCTCATCCTTAGACCCTTTGTGAGACCTCCAGAAATGGATTAGACTAGCTGTTGATGTGGCCTCAGCAGATGCTTGGAACATCTGGGGACCTGTGACTGCCTCTTTGTCTCCAGAAACTGCTCAGCGTGACCAGTTACTAGGAGTTGTTCTCATCCCTTGACCTGACTGCTTTGCTAGACTAAACTTCAGGCTGTGTAATGAAGTTGAACATTATATGGGATTAGCAGATAGCGTAATGCTTGCATCGCTGGACTCCCATGTAGTCGACTGCGGTTTGAGTCCCAGACCCAGTGGCTGAAACTCACACTGGGCACGTTTGCGTGTGTGCCCAAGATCCAAGGAGGAGAAGGGATTACGGTGTGGTCATCCCCCCCGGCGGGGTGATTTTTTGCTTTCTGTCTCTCTGTCTCTCTCTCTCTTTCTGGTGAACGCATGTGCCCTATAGCAAAAACCTCTCCAAAAAAAGAAAAAAAAAGTCGAACATTGTAAAAAGACACACATGCGTCCAGAGTCTTATTCCATCACTTGGTACAGAAGTTCTTATACACTATGATCCCCTTCCTCCAGTCCTCCAACTCCTCAGGATCCTGGGACCTAACTTATTTTCAGACTGGCCCAGGGGTCCAAACCACCAGATCACCTAACCACCAGGCCACAGGCTGGTCCTATGTTTTACATTTTAAGGAACTGTTTAACTATTTGCCAAAGCAGGTATACCACTTTACATTCCTATTATTAATTTGAAAAGGTTCCAATTTCTCCACATCCTTGACTATACTTGTGTTTTTATTATAACCATTCTGGTAGGCATAAAGTGAAATTTAATTGTGACTTCATTAGTGGCTAATAATGTTGAACACCTCTTTATGTGCTTATTAGCAGTCTACATAGTGACTTTGAGAAATGTTTCAGACTGATCATTGTTAAATTGAGTTATTATCCTTTTTATTATTGAGCTCTGAGAGTCCTTTATATATTCTGGATACAAGTACTTTTTTTGGATATATGATTTGCAAATATTTTCTCCCATTCTGTATGCTGTCTTTTCTTTTTCTCATCGTCACTTGAAACACAAACGTTTTTCGTTTTATGCACTTCAATTTCTCTTATTTTTATTTAAATTAGTGCTTTTTAATTTAAAAGCAATGCTTTTGATATTGTACCTCAGAATGCTTCCGCTACCCCAAGGTTACAAAATTTGCTCCTATGTTTTCTTCAGAGAGTAGCTCTTAGTTAGGTGTGCAAACAATTTTAAATTATTTTTGCGCATGGTATAAGAAGGTGCGGGGGGTGGAAGGAATCTAGTTTCATTATTTTATATGTGAATTCCAGTTGTCCCAGCAGCATTTGTTGGCAAGACTACTTTTTCTCCATTGAATCATTGTGGCTCCATGGTCAAAAATCAATAGACTATAAATAGAGTGTATGACTGAATTCTCCATTTTATTCCATTGATCTATATGCCTTGCTTTGTGCCAGTATCACACTATCTTTGTGACCCATTTTTAATGTGTTTTGCAAAAGCATCAATTCACAATAGATGGGGAAAGAAAAACCGCTGGGTGAGTTTGCCCCACCCCCCTCTCAGCTGTTAACAGTTGTAATGTGAAGAGTGATCGGAAATGGGTGAAGCAGCAGCCTGCTACTTCTGTCACAGCCTGCTACTTCTGTCATTATGTTTTATTATAATTGTCTCTTTAGTTGTCTGTCTTATCTTGATCATGAATTCCTGAAAGCCTAAGGCATCTTTTACTATGCCTCCCATATGACCCGTAACAGGTGCTCCATACATGTTAGTTAAATAAGAGCCAGCAGATGGTGCGGAGGTTAAGATGACTGGTTCGCACATGGCCCACTACGCAGTTCAAGTCAGCGGCTTGAGAAACACACTGTTTGTGTATGTGCGCCCAAAATCCCAAGAGGGGAACAGAAAAAGTATTGTGGAATAGCCATCGCCCTGGAGGGGCTTTCTCATTTTCTTTTTCTCTATATTCTCTGTCTCTAGTGGGTACACACATTCTATAGCAAGTTTTCAAAAAGTTCGTTAAAGAAATATATATGAATAAATAAATGAATCAGACATTTTTTTCAGGCCCAGCCCGTGGCGTGATGATTCAGGTGGCTGGATCCTGCATAGCCAATAGTGTGGTTCAAGTCCAAGACCTGGTGACTTGAAAAACATGTCAAGCACATGTGCATATGTGCACAAAATCCTGAAAGGAAGGAGAAATGGAAAAGAAGGTGTGATCATTCCCCATGGGGAGTGCTTCCTCTCTCTTCTTTCTGTGAGTGCATAAACCCTCTAACAAAATTTTTTAAAAATACTTTTTAATGGGCAAACTAAAAAGGCATCCTTAAATATTGAACTTGAAGATTGTGAAAAAAAGCTTGTTTTACACACATTGGAGGCCTTGCTATAGTGCTTCTTAAGTGTCCGTAGAAATGATATGTTACATGGGACCAGCAGTTCGTGTAATGGCTACGTCACTGGACTCTCATGTAGTCGACCGCAGTTGGAGTCCTGGACCCAGTGGCTTAAACTCATGCTGGGCGTGTGTGTGTGCATGCCCAGAATCCTGAGAGGAGAATGGAGTAGAAGGGATTGCGGCATGGCTGTAGCCATCCCCTTGGGAGGTGATTTCTCACTTTCTGTCTCTCTGTCTCTCTCTATCTTTCTGGTGAGAGCACGCACCCTATAGCAAAAACCTCTCCAGAAGAAAAGAAATGATATGTTACAAAAGGGAAAAGTGATCTCATTTTTTTGTTGTCATATATATATATATGTTGACCAGAAAGAGACAGTGAGAGAGAAAGTGAGAAAGCAAGCTGCCAGGTCTGGGACTCAAACCGTGGTCAGCCATGTGGGAGTCGAACCGCCTTAACCACCACACCACCTGCTGGCCCCCATCAAGCTACCTTGATGGGCAAGGAGAAGAGAGAGATTTGATCTGTCTCTCCAGGGATTTGATCTTCATGTCTTTGACCAGGCAGCCCAACTTGGTGACCGGGATCCACTCCTTGTCCTCGACCTTGCCTCTGCGAGCTCTGTGGCTGCAGCCCCAGCCCGTGACCACGGCCTGGCCCGACCACAGGGGCAGCTGCCTAACCCACCACGGAAGCCACTGTGGCCTCCTATCCCAGGACCCCTAGGGCCTCAAGGCCCTGCCATTGCACCAGCATCGTCCGCCATTTGGTGTTTTCTCAGAGAAGAAGCGATCTCATTCTTTAATGAATCTAGAAATCCAGAATTTAAAACTAAGTTATTATTTTTTTTCTAATTTTGGGACTTTGGGGAGTCTGCATTATGTAATGTGCATTGTGATTCTCATGACAGAAATAATTTAGTTGTAGCATTTCCTTTTTTTTTTTTTAAGAGGTTTTTCGCTATAGGACGTGTGCGCTCGCCAGACAGACAGAGAGAGACATAGAGACAGAAAGTGAGAAATCACCCCCCAGGGGAGATGGTCACGCCGCAATCCCTTCTCCTCCATTCTCCTCTTGGGATCTTGGGCATGCACGTACACACGCCTGGCATGAGTTTTAAGCCACCGAGTCCGAGACGCGAACCACGGTCAACTACATTAGAGTCCAGCGACATAGCCATTACGCTAACTGCTGGTTCCCTTCCTTTTTTTTCCCAGAAAGAGTTTTTTGATTTTTTTTTTTTTTTGCTATAGGGTAGTGCACTCACTGGAGACATAGTGACAGAGAGACAGAAAGTGAGAAATCACCCCCCAGGGGAGATGGTCACGCCGCAATCCCTTCTCCTCTGTTCTCTTCTAGGATTTTGGGCACACACACACAGGAACCTAGTGTGAGTTTCAAGCCACTGGGTCTGGGACTCGAGCAGCAGTCAACCATTTGGGAGTCCAGTGACATAACTGCTATGCCATCTGCTGGTCCCCACTTCTTTTTTGGAAAAGCATTTCTCTAAGACTATTATTCTGTAAGCCACACTAGGAAATGCTTGTCTGGTCGCTAGATTTGATTTATGAAATGATAAAGCCATCCTTTGCATTTGGTGCAACTTGACAAACATTTTTGAATACCTACTATGTGCCAGGCACTAGAGTTACAAATATGAGTGTTTCTGGCTTTCAAACTATGCTCTAGTAAAGGTGATAGACCCAATACTTAAAAAAAAAAAAAAAAAAAAAACCCAAACATTAAAAAAAAAAAAAAAAAAAAAGAATTCTTTATTTCATTTTCTTTATTATTATTAGTAGTAGTAGTATTATTTAATTTGAGAGACAGAGTAAGAAAGCAAGCTGCCTGGTCCGGGACTCAAACTGCAGCCAACAGACCCAATACTTCCAAGTCAGTGTAGTAACTGAACAGACTGTGTTTAGGAGAGAGGTGGAATGTAGAAGATGATGTGATTGATACTCCCCAAGGCAGAGTGTGTGCTCGGGTAAGCTTCAGAGAGAAGGAACAATGAGGTAGATTCTGAAAATGAGAGACGCTGTCACAGATGCGTAGACAAAGGGGAAAGCACTGCCGGCTTGTGTGCCGGGACATTACTCAACTGGGGTTGGAGGTGGTTAACTACCTCACCCTCGCAGCCCTCCAGGTCACCGGCACTGCACTGCACAACTCCAGGGGGCGCTTCTCATACTCCAGCGAATGGCACCCTCTAGAGCTGGGTTGCACAGTGGCTCAGTCCACTTCATAACCTGCCACCCCTTGTTCTCCACTTTGGCTTATCCCCACCACCACCGCCCTGCTCAGAAAATCCTTGCCTAATACTTTCCTGGACTATGTCACATCACAGCTGTACAGAACTTCCCTGGTGTACCAAACCTTTTTCGTTAGAATGATGCAAATAGCTAGGCCAGCCTGTGGTCTGGTGCTAAGATGGCTGGATCCCATGTGACTGGCCATGGGGTTCAAGTCCTGAACCTGGAGGTTTGAGAAACAAGGCATGCATATGTGCCCCAAATCCTGACAGGGCAGAGAAATGGAAGGGAAGGGATTGAGGTGGGTCCCTGCCACATGGGGCGGGTGCTTTCTCATTTTCTCTCTCACTCTCTGTCTCTCTCCAGCAAGTGCACAAGCCCTCTGGCAAATTAAAAACAAATACCAACATCAACATTCATAGGCTAAAATACAACACAGCTGTTTTCTCCTTGGTGATATTCAGTTGTGTTTCTGGCTCTGAGTCTTGTTTATCTTCAGCCATTTTTAGATTTCCTAAACTACTAGGATTGAAAACCAACTTCTGAATTCCAGAAACCTCCAAAGATATGGGGCAGTGCAGCAGGACCCATACAGGCAATTCAGCAGGTGCCGCTTCATTTATTCAGTGAGTGAGAACAGAACCAGCACTGGCAGCCTGAGCCTTTGGAGTTGGCTATACGCATATACGGGAGTCCACAAAACCAGAATCCTTCAGGCTTGCTATCAGTAAGGACTGGTAAACATCTGTGGGAGGAAAAATCGATTTGGAGTTCAAAGTTCTTTTGTCCTTTTGATCTTTGAGTCAGTCTACGCTTATCTTTTTATTTCTTGGTCCTTTACGGAGTTCTCATTAAATCGTGCTTGGAATGCACGCTTATCCTGTGTTCCAAGTTGTCTTTAGGGAGGGTCCGCCCCAGCAGGGGAGGGCCCAGGGAATAGCCTGTCCTTTCCTCTGAACTGAAAATGGTCAGGGAAGTTATGTGACAGTAAGATGAATGCATAGAGAGGCCAGATGACAGCACAGCAGTAAGACCCTGCGCTCTGTGAGGCTGACCACATGAGAGCGTTTTGAGTTTGCATCCAAAGACCTCCTTGAGTGTGCCAGGCTGGGGCTGGGGGTGGATCATGGTGTCAAGGCTCTGTTAGGGTGCTGTCTCTGTCTTCTCTCCCTCTGTCGCTCACAGAGGAGATAAATAAACAATGGGAAAATAGTGTCTAGAACATCCTCAAGTGGAAAAATAAGACACACAAGATAATCGAGGAGCACACGGGAGCCTGGGGTCATTTAATCTACCTGCATTGTTGAAGGACTTTATGGGATGACTTTGTGATGGTCTATTTTTTTAATTCTCTGCTGTTGAAACTATTGCCACATGCAGTTGGTCACCTCACAGTAGCTAGGTTGTTGGGAAAAGTCATGATGTATTTTTTATGTTTTCCTATGCAAAAATGCGTCATGACTTTCTAGATGACCCAGTAGATTTAAGAATCCCACCAGATAGAGCCTTTCAAAGTCCTCAGGGCATAAAGTAAGAGAGAAAGTGGAGATTAGGAACAAAGTTTGAGGTGAGCTGCCCCGTCTATCTCATGGAGTTTCTCTTGGCCAGATCCTGTCAATTCTGACCAAAAAATAGCCAGCCCATCCAGTGGTTAGGAGCCAAGGCTCATTTCCCGGAGACTGATACCAGCCACTCAAGGTGGAATCAAGCGGAGACAGATACCAGCCCCTCAAGGTGGAATCAAGCGTCAAAAGACTGTGTGGAGCCCATTCGAGAGGGTAGATTAAGGATATACCCAAAGTGGAGGAGCTCCATAGGTGAACCGCATTGGCTGTCTCTAACAATAATGACACCTTCGAGCAAACATTTCCGGGTGTTTTGTTTCGCTTACAGACTCACAATAACTCCCACACAGAACAAGGAGGGAATAGAACTTCTGCAGGCAGGAGGTCGCTGTTTAGGCTGGGGACGGGGGCGGGGGCCAGTGCAGGCCGTGGGCGGAGCCTGATGATAGGGCGTGGCTTGAAGACTGGCAGGCGAGGGAACTAAGGTGGGCAGTGGAACCCAGCGAAGTAGTCGAGCTTCTTCCCGCAGGAAAATTCTTTCAGCAGCATTGATCGCGCACTACATGGCGTTGTAACTCAGTATACCAGAGGGCTGAGAAAGAGGCGGCCCGTTGGAGGAGCGTGGAGAGGAAGAGTAGAATCAATCGGGAAATTAGTTGATTTAAGACACCTAATGCAGTGGGAGTAATTGGATCTTGGGTTGGCAGGAGCCACGTGGTGGCACGCGACGCCAAGGCGAGGTGGGCGGGGCTGTCTTAGGAGACAGAAGTCAGAGCAGCGATCAGGGACCGGCCATTGGTGGTGAGGGTGGCTGAATACCAAACTGTGGGACTCGAGTGCCTGGAGCTTGAAATGTGGGTGGTGGGGACCAGAAGGTGGCGTGATGTTTAAGGTGCTGGACTCCCACATGGCCGACTGCAGTTCGGTCCTGGATCTGGGGTGTGAAAATCATCCCAGTGGCGTGTGCACACAAAATCCCAGGGGAGAATGGAGGAGAAGGGACTGTGGCATGGCTGTTCCTCCCTGGGGGGTGACTTCTCCCTTTCTCTCTTTCTGTCTCTGTCTCTTTTCTGTCTCCAGGAAATGCTATGGCAAAAACCTTTTAAAAAAAAAGAAAGAAAGAAAGAAAGAAAGAGAGAGAGAAAGGAAGAATATGTGCCTGGCATGTGCATGTGTGCCCAAACTCCTGAAAGAAAGGAGAAATGGAGAAGAGATTGTGGTTGGTTTCCCCCGTGGGTGGTGCTTTCTTACTTTCCCTTTTTATCTCTCTCCAGTGAGCATACATGCCTTCTAGGAAATTTTTTAAATCTTTTTTTTTTTTTTAAAGCAGCGTTAGAAAAATGTGACTGGCACAGACCTTTGGTGATGGCTAATTGCTAATGGTGCTCCTAGAAGTGAAATAGATGGGATGCCCATTGAAGTCTTATTTGATCTGTATAAGTTGTACAGGTCTGGGTCAAGTGGACAAAAGTCTAAACTGAATTAATTTTAAAAAAAGAAAAAAGAAAAAAGGAGGTAGCCACTCTTGACTAATCCCAGAACCAGTTCATAGGCCTGAACCCCTTGAATGAAACAGAAGCTGGGTCCCCTTGAGAAAGAGCTCGGGTACACTACTGGAAACGAATACTGTTGATCTTTCTCCCTGGTTTCCCCAAAGGGGTCTACAGCTTTTTTTAGAGACAGATATTTTTACTATAGAGCATGCGCACTTGCCAGAGAGACAGAAAGTGAGAAATCACTACCCAGGGGGAATGACCGTGCTGTAATCCCTTCTCCTTCATCTTCCTTTGGGATCTTGGGCATGCACATGCTCCCGCCTGGCATGAGCTTTAAGCTGCTAGGTCCAGGACTTGAACCACGGTCAATTACGTGGGTGTCCAGCAACATAACCATTATGTCATCTGCTGGTCCTGGGATCTACAGCTTTTTTCAGGGTAACTGTACATCAGGGAAAGGATATTTCCTGCTGGAAATTATTGGACACTGACTCTGAACTGACATTGATTCCAGGAGCCCCAAAACATCTCTGTGCTCCACCAATGAGAGTAGAGGTTATGGAGATCAGCTGAGCAATGGCATTTTAGCTCATGGTGGGTACAGTGAGTTCCCAAAACTACCCTGCAGCTGTTTCCCCAGTTCTGAATCCATAACTGGAATGGACATACTCAGCGGCTGGCAGAATCCCCACTTGGGTACCTGACCTGTGGATCTAGGGCTCTTAAAACCAAGTGGAAGCAGTAGATCTGCCTCTCCCCAGGGAAACAGTAAACCAAAAGCAACACCGTATTCCTGGAGGGACTGCAGAGATGAGTGCAACCACCAAGGACTTGAAAGATGCGGAGTTGGTGATTCCACCACGGCCCCATTGAACTTACCTACGTGGTCTGAGTAGAAGAGAGATGCATTGGGGGGGCGGGGGGGCAGCAGGTGGCGTGGTGGTTAAGGTGCTGGACATTCCCACATGGCCAACCATGGTTTGAGTCCTAGACCTGGTGGCTTGCTTTCTCACTTCTCTCTCACTCTGTCTCTGCTCAAATTAAAATAAATGAATGAATAAATAAAATAAAATAAATAAAAAAGAGAGAGATGCATCTGGGAGGATGACAGTAAATTATTATAAACCAAATTAAATTAAATGTACTCGGTGTAATTGCTTTTGCTGTTCCTTCAAAAGTATTTTCCTCTTGTATCAAAAAGTATATTCCTCTTGCATTAAAAAGCATTTTCCTCTTGCTTAAAAATGGCCCCCTACTATAAGGTAGTGCAGTAGCACAGTGGCCACTTGGACAGCTGGAAGCAACACAGAGATACCCTGTCTAAAGTATCTATCTCTGTCTTTCTCCCTTTCCTTCTCTCTCTTCTTCATAAAGCTGGGGGGTGGGGGTGGAAATTAAGGCCCAACTGCAGTGGTGCAGGAGGTAGGGCGCTGCTGTTTGAACAGCTTGCCTGTTCCCATCTGGGTGACTTGAACACACCAGGCATGGATGCCTATGACCCCAGCCAGGGTGGCTTAGGGAAGGATTGCAGCATAGTGAGATTCTGCTGAGGATGTCTCGTAGATGAACTGTAAAACATAGATGTTTGTAAACATATTTGGAAAAGTTCAAAGTAAGATATGATCAGAGTTTTCTTTCTGGAAGTGAGACAGGGGAGTAACTATGTCAGTGGCAATGCCTTCTCTGCTAGAAAACCCACGTCAGCCGGCTCACCCGGGAAAATGTATTACAGCCATTCCTCACTTAACGGCCTGTTTAGCAACTGCTAGGACATACAACCAGTTATCTAGCATGGGAATCCCCTTTCTCAGCCTGTGTGGGTCTCGGGAATCCCCTTTCTGTCTTTGTCTTGTTCCTGCAGTCAGCTAGCATTCACTACAAAATATTTGCATCTGTGCAAGACTACGTATTTTGTTTACAAATATGTACTTCATTGTGTACCCATAACAGTGTTCAGGACAAATAAAAACAATTACACTGAATTTATATTATTAGGTTGTGATGTGTCTTGTTGCTTTTGGTACTTATCTAATGGTATGCTTTTATTTTCCCCCTTTTTTTGAGAGATTTTTTTGCTACAGGGCACATGTGCTCACTATTGAGACAGAGAGAGACAGAAAGCAAGATATCGCCCCCCAGCAAGGATGTCCATGCTGCAATCCCCTCTTCTTCACTCTCCTCTCGGAATTTTGGGCATGCACACACACGTGCCTAGCCTGAGGTCAAGCCTCCAGGTCTGGAATTCAAACCACGGTCAGCCACATGGGATTCCAGCACCTTAACCACTATGCCACCTGCTGGACCCTAATGTATGCCTTTTGGACAGACAGAACTAGATTATTCTAGTGTGCTGTCCCATGATAGCTCTTGGAAAATGCATACCCTATGGCACCACAAGGCATCCACTTTTAAGTTCCTGGCTTATTGACCAATGCGGTTAACCGCCTAGTCTAGCAAAGGCACTCGGTCATTAAGTGAAAAGTGTCTGTATCTCTAGATGTTGCAAAACAAGAAACCTTGGGGAGGGGGCCCTGGAGCTAATTAACTCATCAGCTCGGGACAGCACTGGGGACCCAAGTTCTTTCCCTTCTTCCTGCTTTGCTGCTCTGATTGAGAAGGCTCTGTTCTCAAGTATCTCCGTCATGGGAGATAGGCCTGGGGGGTCTCAGGAGACTTCTACTTAACACCAGAAGCAAAGAAGACATTGTGCTGATCTGGACCTGCAGAAGGCAGACGCCAAGACAGATTGAGATGCGATGGACATGTTTTCAAAGGAAATGCCTGAGAGAAACTGAGGAGGGAACTGAGGGAGGCTGGAAGAGCCATCAGACAGTGGCAAAGGTCTGACCCCAGGAGGACAAAAGAAAGAAGACGGGGCGATGGGTGAACCTGTCTTAGACTGCTGAGCCCTGCTAAGGAGTGTTCAACAAGGCTGTCGCAGCGTTCTCTAATGAAGGTCACCTGTCAGCGGAGTCCCACGCCTCTCTGGTGAGTGCATAGGCCTTCTAGTTAAAAGAGCCTGTCTTGGGAACCAGCAGTTAGCGAAATGGCTATGTCGCTGGACTCCCACGTAGTCGACTGTGGTTCGTGTCCCGGACCTGGTGGCTTAAAACTCACACCGGGCGCGTGTGCGTGCGTGCCCAAGATCCCGAGAGGAGAATGGAGGAGAAGGGATTGCAGTGTGACCATCCCTCCTGGGGGGCGATTTCTCGCTTTCTGTCTCTATGTCTCTCTCTGTCTGTCTGGCAAGTGCACGCGCCCTATAGCAAAAACCTCTCCAAAAAAAAAAAAAAAAAAAAGAGCCTGTCTTGGTGTCCTCACCAATACTCAGTCATCGTCTGGACGCTGCCCCTGGGAAACGCTGCCCCTGGGAAATGCAGCCTGAGATGCTCAGACTTCCGTCGTGGTCCTGCAGCTGGAGATCTGAGAGGGTGTCTTCATAGCACTCACAGGCATTCTCCTTTGTTAAGAACAAGTGCCCCACGGGCTGGCTCCCTGAGAGCTGGTCTCACATGGCCAGCTATGGTTTGAATCCCAGCACTGGTGAATTGAAAAATTCCCTAGGCACATGTGTGTGCCTGTACAAAATCCTGACAGGATGGAAAAGCGGAGGCGAGGGGATCACAGCATGACCATGCTCCACTGGGGGTGGGGAGTTTCTCTTTTTCTCTCTTTCTGTCCATCTCTTTCTGTCTCTCTCTGGTGAGTGCATAGGCCTTCTAGTTAAAAGAACAAAGAGGGACCAACAGATAGCACAATGGTTATGTCACTGGACTCCCACATAGTCGACTGTGGTTTGAGTTTGCGCTAGACGCATGTGTGTGCCTGCCCCAAATCCCGAGACGAGACAGGAGGAGAAGGGATTGCAGCGTGGCCATCCTCTCTAGGGGGGGTCATTTCTCGCTTTCTGTCTCTCTCTGTCTCTGTGGGTTGCACACATGTCCTATAGCAAAAATCTCACAAAAAAAAAAAAAAAAAAAAGAACACATGCCCCAGCTGACCTTCCCGATGTGTCATATGATGTTACTTACACCAATTACTGACAAGAGAAAAGTGAGATCCCTGTGATTGACTTACAGATAGGGCAACCCATTTTTCAGGACTCCTCCCTTCTTGGCAGCTCTGTTTTCCCTTCCCTCTCCTTTAATAAACTCCCCACTTTGTTAGTAAATTCCCCACCTTGCTAATAAAGTCCCCCTTTGCTATTAAAAAAAAATCAATCTCAACATGAAATGATAAATGTTTGAGATGATGAGTATGCACTTACCCTGATTTGATCATCACAGATTATGTTCATGTCCTGAAAAATCACACTGCACCCCATACATATGTACAATTATTACAAGTCACTTAAAAAAAAAACAAAAAACTTAGAAACAACAACAGAGGGACCAGCAGGTGACCTAATGATTAGGTCACTGGACTCCCACATAGTTGACTATGGTTTGAGTCCTGGACCTTGCGGCTTAAACTCATATCAGGCGCATGTGCATGTGTGCCTAAAACCCTGAGAAGAATGTAGAAAGGATTGCGGTGTGGCCATCCTTCCAGTGGGTGATTTCTCGCTTTCTGTCTCTCCATCTCTCTCTGCCTCTCTGGAAAGTACTTGTAAAAAAAAAAAAAAAACCTCTTAAAAAACAAGAGGAACCAGCAGGTGGCATGGTGGTCAAAGTGCTGGACACTCCCACATGGCTGACCATGTTTTGAGTCCAGGACCTGGTGACTAGCTTTCTGACTTTATCTCTCTTTCTCTCTCTCTCTCTCTCTCTGGCCAAATTAAAAATAAATGAATGAATAAATAAAATTAAATAAATAATTTAAAAAAATTCAGAAAGAGGCCAATTGGGACTACGCCTTTAGGCTTAGCTAATGTCTGTCTCTCTGAAGTGAGCATGTACTACCTGTAAAATAATAGTTATTATTGGGGCCAGATGATGGCACAGTGGTAACGCAATGGACAAGGTCCCGGGTTCAGGTCCTGTGACCTCCTTGGGCACACAAGGTACCTGTGTGTACCCACGGCCAGGCTTGCTGAGATTGGGGATGGATCGTGGCAGGATGACCTGGTGGGGGTGCTGTCTCTCTCAAGAAAGAAATGTTTGAAAAATACAGAATCTTTTTTTATAAAGAATTATTTTATTTAACTTTATTTATTTATTTTAATTTAATTTTATTTATTCATTCATTTACTTTAACTTGACCAGAGAGAGAGAGACAGAGAGAGAGAGAGAGAGGGAAAGTGAGAAAGCAAGCTACCAGGTCCAGGACTTGAACCATGGTCAGCCATGTGGGAATGTCCAGCACCTTAACCACCATGCCACAAGCTGGTCCCCAGAATCACTTTTATAAATAATAGTTATTACTGTTTCAGTGAGAGCAGTTAAGAAAGCATCAAAAACAATATTCAATTCCATCTGTATGGCTTATAATCTGTAGCCATGAGCAAAACATTTAACATGAAGTCTTTGTTATTAGAAAGTTGAAAGTGATTTTCAAGTTCAAATAAAAAGGATGTCAAAAATATTAAAGAGATGTGTGTTTTCCTGATGTCCTGGGGAACAAATGAATTCCTATCTGTAATAGATTCTGAAAGGTGTGTAGATTGTACAACTTTAGGTTTAGGTATTGTGTTAGTATTTCAAAGAATTGGAAAATTATAGTTTTTCCTGTTGCCTTTCTGTATGTATATTAAAGAAAGTCAACAATTTTTATGTTTTCTTTAATTTTCACCCTCACTCTAAGCTTGACTGTGACCCTGATCCTAATCCTAGGGGTTTTGTTTGTTTGTTTGTTTTAACATTCCATTATTCATCTATTTATTTGTTGTGGTTTTTGGGCCAGGACTTGAACCCCAGTCCACTATGTGAGAGTCCGGTGCCTTAACCATTACGCCAAGCCACCCCCCACCCTACAGTGATTTTTTTTTTTTTGAGAGGTTTTTGCTATAGGGCGTATGTGCTCGCCAGACAGACAGAGAGACAGAAAACGAGAAATCACCCCCCAGGGGGGATGGCCACGCCGCAATCCCTTCTCCTCCTCCGCTCGGGATCTGGGGCACACACGCACACGCGCCTGACGTGAGTTTAAGCCACTGGGTCCGGGACTTGAACCGTGGTTGACTACATGAGAGTTCAGCTACATAGCCATTACGCTAACTGCTGGTGCCCCCCCCCATTTATTATAATTGCACTGAAAATCAGTTGCCAGCCCAGCCAGTGGCGTGGTGGTTAAAACAGCTGTATCTCACATGGCCAACTACGTGGTTTGAGTCCCAGAACTGACTGTTTGAAAAACACACTGGGCTCATGAGCATGTGTGCCCCATGTGTGCCCCAAATCCCAAAAGGATAAATGGAGAAGAAGGAATTACAACATGAACCTCTTCACCTATGGGGGCGCTTTCTCACTTTCCCACTCTCTCTCCAGTGAGCACGCACGCCCTGTAGGAAAGAAAGAAAGAAAGATGGAAAATAAACTTTTCAAGATCCTTAAAGTGAACAAAAACAAAACGAGTTGCCTCATACGCGAATGCATTTTGTAAATTGTCGTTGGTCTTCCCGCTCTTACAGTTTATAGAAAGCTCCATGACAGAAGGACGTCTCTTTTCCCTTCTCAGTTTATATCTATTATCTAACGTAGGACTTGGCCCATAATCAGAGGCTAATAAATATTTGTTGGAGAAGAGAATGGACCCTCTAGCCCCCAGAGAGTGATTTCTCACTTTCCCTTTCTCTGTCTCTTTCCAGGGGGAGCATAGCCCTGTGTGTGGCAAAAAGAAAAAGAAAAAGAAAAGAAAAAAAAGCCTTATGCAACAAATACCTCCTGAGGCTGTTTTCCAGCCACAGGCCTCTTTGGTTCTGAGAATACGATGAACTTTCCTGTCTTTTAATGGATGGTTCATTTTGCCAATAACATGCCAGGGGAGGGCAGTAGCTCCCGGTTTCAAACTGATCTTGTCCCTTATTTGTTAATCATTTCTTCCTAAAGTGCTGACAGGGGCCAAACCCCATTCATTCTACCTGACTCTGTCTCTAGAATCCCACTCGCCTGCTGCCCTGCCCCAGTGGGCTTCAAAGTATTTTTTGTGGCCAGGATCCCTGCCTTGGCCTCCTCACTGGGCTCCTTGCCTGCAGTCTTGCCCAATCTCACCCTAACTTCCCCTCAGTTGCCAGAGATGATATCATAATAATGTTTGAAAAGTTAAGTCTGGAGTTTAAAGACGCCCCTGTTCCCCTGAACCTAGAGAGAAGATCAGGTCCGAATGATTCGGCTTGACAGCCAAGGCTTCTTGTGATCTGCCCAGCGGGCGGACCCTCCTCGCTCCTTTCTCAGTGCCAGCCCCGCTTCTGCCCTTGCAGCCCCCACTGCAGCCACAGGGAACGCTCCAGTTGAACGAGATGCCGGCCTGCCAACGTGCCCTGCTCGGTGCCAGCTGCCCTGTTCCCCTGGCCTGCCCCAGCCTTTCCTTTGTATTTGCAACCTCCCCGCTTCTCACCCGTTGGACCTGACTCCAAGTTACGTTTTTGTTTTTTTTTTTCCTTCTTTTTAAAAAATTTGCTATCGGGCACATGTGCTTGCCAGAGAATGACAGAGAGAGAGACAGAGAAAGTGAGAAATCACTTCCCAGGGTGGATGGTCAGCCTGTAATCCCTTCTCCTCCATTCTCCTTCTGGAATTTGGGACACGCGCACACGTGCCTGGAATATTTTTCAAGTCACCAGGTCTGGGACTTGAACTTTGAAATCAGCCTTGTGAGATCCAGCTGCCTTCACCACCACACCACTGACTGGCCCTATTTGTTTCTTTCTGCTGCTCTGATCCCTGAGTAGTTACTCGGAAGGCCTTCTGTAGGGATATCTGTGTGTCTGTCGGCCAAGGGTCCCTCCCTCTCCTGAAAATAGCACTCTTCTAGGGAACCAGCTGTTAGCGTAATGGCTGTGTCGCTGGACTCCCACATAGTCGACCACGGTTCGCGTCCCGGACCCGGTGGCTTAAAACTCACACCGGGTGTGTGTGCGTGCGTGCCCAAGATCCCGAGAGGAAAATGGAGGAGAAGGGCCTGCGGCGTGACCATCCCCTCTGAGGGGTGATTTCTCGCTTTCTGTCTCTCTGTCTCTCTCTGTTTGTCTGGTGAGCGCACGTGCCCTATAGTGAAAACCTCTCCAAAAAAAAAAAAAAAAAAAGCACTCTTCTTCTCTATGGGAAATCTTGCCCTATGTAGCTTCAGTGAGCTTGATTACATCCACTCCAAAGGGACCCCAGCGTTCCCTCTACACAGAGCTCACATGCTCTTCAATATAATGAATGGTTCAAAACTGAGCACACGATCTGAGCAAGGAATCCTCCCCGAGATTTCTCTGCCAAAGGCACCCAGGAAGGTGCTTGTCTGGGCTGCCAGTGAACTTAGGCTGTCCAGTAGACAAAGCTTTTTTTAAGAGACGGATGTGTGACCTGATGATACCATTTCATCTCCTGGATCAAGCTGTGCCTGAAGCCATCTGACTTTCCTTTATGTGAACCAATAAATTCTTTTAATCTAGTTAGTTTCTGCCAGTTGCACCTGAGTCTCTGTTTTGAAACAAAAATACTTCATTATTCTCTCAGCTTTACTCAGAGAAGGTGTGTATCGTGATCACTTCTGACTGTAATAGTTTTAGTATTACACCTCTTCTCCCCGTGCCCACGTTATTAGTGGCATGTTGAAGACAGGATGTGTTTCTGTAGGGTCCCTAGTTTCCCCTACGTTTTTGGCTGTTTTCTGTTTGAGAAACACAGACGTCCTTGGTTGTCTGCACCCTGGCCAGCTGCTCGTGTTCCCCTCTAGGCTTGAACCCAAGCCAGGGATTTAAACGTCCTCAGGTCTTGATGAAAGTGCTTAGGTTGTTACTCAAAACCCTGAAAGAGTCAGTCCTAAGCCAAATTCCTTAAACCCTCATATAGACGCCACCCCATTCCCCGTACTACAGACGTACCTAGGCAGGACATTCCTCGCCCTCCTAGTCCACCCAGGATAAGCTGCAGCTCTGAAAGTAAGACGCCCTGCTGAGGGCTTCCAACTGATCGGCTTGGTACTTAGTGCTTCTTTGGAATCCCAACCGACCCCATGTGGGGACTGATTGGGTATTCACGAAGTTCCTGCTCCCACTTTTGGAGTGATTCCAGCCATGGGTTTGGACAGGTGGACAGTATCTTTTCCTTTTTTTAGAGAGAGAGAGATTTTTGCTATCGGGTATGTATGCTTGCAGTAAAGACAGAGAAACGGAAAGCGAAAAATCACCTCCCAGGAGAGATGGCCACACTGCCATCCCTTCTCCTCCATTCTCTTGCAATTTGGGGCATGCATGCACAGACACCCAGCATGGGTTTGAAGCCGCCAGGTCTGGGACTCGAACTGCAGTTGACTACATGGGAGTCCAGCAACATAACCATTACGCCATCTGCTGGTCCCTCTTTTCCTTTTATTAAAAACAAGTTTAGCTTTCCCCTGGCTGGCAGCGTGGAGGCCGCATGATACCTGGAGTTACTGTAAAAGATGTGAACCAGCAGGAGTTCGTCAGAGCTCTGGCAGCCTTCCTCACAAAGTCCGGAAAGCTGAAAGTCCCTGAATGGGTGGATGCTGTCAAGCTGGCCAAGCATAAAGAACTTGCTCCCTACGATGAAAACTGGTTCTACACACGAGCTGCTTCCACAGCACAATACCTGTACCTCCAGGGTGGCAGTGGGGGTGGCTCTGTGACCAGGGTCTACGGGGGACAGCAGAGGAACAGTGTCATGCCCAGCCACTTCAGCCAAGGCTCCAAGAGTATAGCCCACCTGGTCCTTCAAACTCTGGAGAGGCTGCAACTGGTGGAAAAGGACCGATGGGGGCTGCAAACTGACACCTCAGGGACAGAGAGATCTGGACAGAATCGCTGGACAGGTAGCAGCTGCCAAGAAGCATTCGGACAGATGGTGCTGGTTTAATAAATTGCCTCATTCGTTAAAATAAAGTTTATTTTGAGCCAGTAGGTGGTGTGGTGGTTAAGGCTCTGGATTCCACATGGCTGGTTCAAGTCCCCAGACCTGGTGGTTTGCAAAAGGCCATGTGTGTATGCATGTGTGCCCAAAATCTTGAGAGGAGAACTGAAAACAAGGGATTGCAGCATGGTCATCCACCATGGAGGGTGATTTCTCACTTTCCCTCTCTCACCCTCTCTCTTGCAAGCACACTTGCCCCATGGCAAAAATCTAAAAAAAAAATTAAGTAAAATAAAAGTTTATTTATTTGTTCTGTGACAGAGGAACCAAGAGGGTCCGCATTCTGCTGTCTTCCCCCAGGCGCGACCACGCAGGACCACGGACACGGGCACGTGTGTGCCATGTGCTCGGGAAGGTCTCTGGATGTGAACCCCATGGCCCACTACGAGCTCGGCGCTATACGGCTGCGCTGCCTTGCGGCCCGCCCACACCTACTTACTGTCTCAACAGTTGGGCTGGCGTCACGGCGCCAGGCAGCCTTATCTGGAGCCTCGGGGGTCAGTCCTTTATGCTGGTCAGATTCAGTTCCTCATGGATGGAAGACTGAGGGCCCGTTTGCTTTCTAGCCGTGCCACTGTCAGCTTGTAGGTCACCCATTCTTCCTTCCCAGGGGGGCCCACGGTTGTCTGTTTTCTTCCAGACCAACAAGGTGTGTCTCTCTGACTTCCTCTGGGCTCATGTGATTAGGTCACCCAGATCGACCCACTGACTATAGGCCATAAGTCCATTAGCAAAAGCCTTCACAGTAATACCTTCACTTTTCTCTTGTTTGACTGAATAACCTCTAGAAGGGGTGTGTAAACCAGGGACAGACATTTAAGAGGTCCATCTTAGAATTCTTCCTGCAGGGACCACCAGATGGCGTAATGGTTACATTACTGGCCTCCCATGTAGCTGCCTGCAGTTCGAGGTCCAAACTCCGGGGCTTAAAACTCACACTAGGCTCATGTGTGTGTGTGCGCTTGCGTAAAATCCCAAGAGGAGAATGGAGGAGAAGGGATTACGACATGGCCATTCCCCTTGGAGGGAGATTTCTTGCTTTCTGTCTTTGTCTCTCCGGCAAGTGCACATGCCCTATAGCAAAAATCTCTCTAAATAAAACAAAGCAAAACAAACCCAATGAATTCTTGCTGCCACAAGCTGACTTCAGGCCTGGTTAGATCCAGGGGCTCAGTGTTGGTGGGAGAGGGGCATCATTCCAGCAAGTTCATCATGCATATTTGGTCAGGGGACTACAGATGCACTACGTTACCAGGTCTGAGTTCCATGCCTTTTCCTGATCCCAGCGTCTTGTGTTGGCTTGGCAACAGACACACAGACCAGGAGTTCTTAATGAGTGGGGAGTGATCTCGGACATCCGGGGACACTGGGCAATATCTAGAGTAATGTTTGGTTGGCATAACTGGGGGACGGGGATGCTACCTACATCTCTTGGGCAGAGGCTGGGAAGCTGCTAAACATACAACAAGGCACAGGGCAGCACCCTCCTACCCTCAGCAAAGATCTGCTGACCCCAAATGTCAATCATGGCAAGGCTGAGAAACCCTGGTATAGACTAAGAAAGCGAGTACATGGAGAAACTCGGAGTGCTGTTCCCAGAAGGGGACCTAGATGTTGGCAAAGGTTGGATTCCACTGCAAGTTTATTTTTAGCACAAAATTGGTTTTCTTTTTCTTTCTTTCTTTCTTTCTTTCTTTTTTTTTTTTTTTTAGGTTTTTACCATAGGGCACATGTGCTCACCAGAAAGACACAGAGGGAAAGTGAGAAATCACCCCCTGGGGGAATGGCCACGCTGCAATTCCTTCTCCTCTATCCTCAGGATTTGAGGCATGCGTGCACATGTACCTGGTGGGATTTTGAAGTCACCAGGTCTGGAGCTTGAACCATGGTTGACCATATGGGAGTCCAGCGCCTTAACCACAATGCTACCTGCTGACCCCAGAATTGGTTTTCTATAGTTTTATTTTTTCTTCTTTTTTTTTTTTTTGGAGAGGTTTTCAACGTAC
>NW_006159512.1:7335197-7342754 GCF_000334495.1 Tupaia belangeri chinensis
GGCGCGTGCGCTCGCCAGACAGACAGAGAGAGACATAGAGATAGAAAGCGAGAAATCACCCCCCAGGGGGGATGGTCACGCCGCAATCCCTTCTCCTCCATTCTCCTCTCGGGATCTTGGGCACACACGCACACGGCGTGAGTTTTAAGCCACCGGGTCCGGGACATGAACCACGGTCGACTACGTGGGAGTCCAGCGACATAGCCATTACGCTAACTGCTGGTTCCCTCTTCTTTTTAAGTTGGACTTAAACTGACTGCAAGGTTTGAGTCTTGCACCCTGCGGCTTGAAGAATGCCTTTGGGCATGTGTGCGTGTCCCAAATCCTGAGAGAATGGAGAAGGGATTATGGTGTGGCAGTCCCCCCAGTGGATGATTACTCTCTCTCTCCTCTCTCTCTCTCTCTCTGCCTCTCTCCAGTGAGCACGAGTGCTCTGTAGCAAATTAAAAGAAAAAGATAAGAAACTAGCTAAGTTGACGTAGCTAGGAAGGACAAAGCTGGTTTCAGACCATTTGACATCAGAATGACTCTTTTAAACACAGCGCATTTCAGAGGCGTTTTTAACATTTTGTCTTGTCTCTTACTATGGCGTGAAAGGTATTAAGAGATTTGGGTCACCAAAGAGTAGATTGGAGAGAGAGAGTTTGAGAGATTTTCAATTTTCCGGTTTGCCCTCAAATTATGCCTGTTCTGCTAGGAGTAAAGGCTCATCATAAAGAAACTGATTTGATTCTGAGAAATCTCCATGCTACATTTAACTTCGAAATACTGTGCTCTGCTAAAACCCTTTATACTCGTTCACAATGCGTTTGACTGTCCTAATAGTTCTGCAAATATTTTTATTAAGAAAATAATAGTCAGATCAGATCATTTGGAATGATCCAGCAGAATGGTGCAAAGAGTCATAGAAAAAAGAGTAGACGCACCTTCATTTCGTATAGTAAGTATTGGTTCAAGAGTCACCTCAACGAAGCCTTCTCTGACAATCTGTTAAAAGTATATCTCTTTAGGGCCCAGACAGGGGTGGAGTAACAGAGCATTCTGAGAGACTGATCTACATGGACATGTCCTGGGTTTGAATCCCGAGACTCCCCTGCACGTGCTGGTGTGTGCGTGCCCATGATCTGGGGCTACCTGAAACTGGGGGCGAATTGCTGCGTAAAGCCCTATCTGTCTTTCTCTGTTTCTCTCAATCATGAAAGAAAAAAAAAAATACAACTTGGGACCAGCAGATGGCGTAATGGTTACGTCGCTGGACTCCCACGTAGTTGACCGCAGTTCCTTAACTACAGTTGCAGCTTAAGCTCATGTACGTGCACGCCCAAGATCCTGAGAGGAGAATGAAGGAGGAAGCATTGTGTTGGGTCCATCTCCCCGAGGTGGTGATTTCTCGCTTTCTGTCTTTCTGTCTCTCTTTTTGCATACTTCCTATAGCAAAAACCTCTAAAAAAAAAAAAAAAAAACCCAAAACCCAAAAACCAACAAAACAAAAAAACACAAAGCTTAATAAAATATTTTAAAGGGCCAGCCCATGGCCTAATAGTTAAGGGAGCCTATATCCTATATGACCAACTGCAATACAAACCCCAGCCTCAGTGGCTTGAAAAACACACTGAGTACTGTGCGTGCTTGCTCAAAAACCCGACAGGATAGACAAATGGAGAAGAATCATGCCACTTTGGAAGGTGCTTTCTCCCTCTCCTTCTCTCTCTCTGTCTTTCTCTGGTGAGCACAAGGGCCCTCTGGCAATAAATTTTTCTTTTTGGAGAGGTTTTTTTTGTTTGTTTGTTTTTTGTTTTTTTTGCTATAGGGCACATGTACTCGCCAGAAAGACAGAGTGCGACAGACAGACAGAAAGCGAGAAATCACCCGCCAGGGGAGATGGCCATGCCGCAATCCTTCTCCTCCATTCTCCTCTCGGGATCTTGGGCACACATGCACACGTGCCCAGCGTAAGTTTAAGCCACTGGGTCTGGGATTTGAACCACAGTTGACTATGTGGGAATCCAGTGACGTAGCCATTACGCCAACTGCTGGTCCCCCCAATTTTTAATTTAAAACCTGTACCCCTTTATTACTTCCATATCCTCATCAGTCCTATAGCCTCATCGTTACTCTAGAATCTTAATCCTGCTCTTTAATTTACAAGGTTTTTTTCACCTTCTAATTTATTATATATTTTACCAATTTAACCAATCAATCAATTAATTAATTTTGACTTTTGCCTTAGGGGCATGTGTGCTCACTAGAGAGAGAGAGACAGAGACAGTGAAATGCCGGGGACCAGCCTCGGCGGGGGTGGGTTGGCTCGACGGAGGCAACGCTATAAAGAAAGGAAGACTAAGGTCTTGGTGCCTTTTCATGCACGTCCTCAGCCGGACACTCCCAGAGATTGCTCTCTGAGGAGTGACAACTGTTAGGAATCATCGTGCCTTTTTATTGAAAATGCGATACATGCAAGTAAATGGGAGAGGAGTACGTGTACTAATTATCAATGCATAAAGTTTTAACAATAGAAACCATTCAGGGTTTGATTAAGGGCAGGTCTATTAATCATCGATACAGTTCAACAATTGTTTGATTGATGAAAGCAGGTTCCTGGTAACTTCAAGCAGTGCAGTTTCAGGAAACAGTTCCAGCAAGCAGAGTTAACTATCAACCGATGCTCAGCAGCAGCCGTCTTATGATTACTAAAAGAAAATCTCAAGCATAGATATTAGTTCTTATGGATTTTCATAAAGAATGATACTTATATAATTCGGTTTATGGTGTTGTGGATACACTTGTGTAGCCTATGGCACCACTGTTATGTATTTTGTTAGAACATTAGTTACCATGGGACGAGAGCTTCCTGGGCCAGTTTCGGCCTAGTCCTATTGTATGTAAAAAGGTTATTTATATTAAATGTGTTTTGAAGGGCCTTCCAAAGATCAAGAAGAACTTTAGCACACCCTTTATTGTGCCCAATGAAGCATTGTAATTAACAGTAAGTGGTCAGGGTAAAGGGGAGCAGTCGGGGGGACTTTTCGGGAAATCTTACCACACACTCAAGATGTATGAGGGAGCTATGTAATTCTTCTATAGTAGTAAATTGGGGAGTCAGAGGGGGGTCACTTCCCAGAAAGGCTACTACAGTTCCGGAGCGAATAGCAAGCGGCCTTGCCAACATGCTAAATGACCCAAGCTTATTCCAAGGTCGGGGGGGCATACAGTCATGGCCTTGCCAACTTACTGAACCGACCGGAAGCGATGCTCAAAGGTCAAGGAGCTCAGACAGGTCCTGGAGCCCCACCGAGTTGGACTCCTCCAGTGAAAGGGAAAGTAAGAAATCACCCCCCGGGGGGATGGTCATGCCACAATCCCTTCTCCTCCATTCTCCTCTTGGGATCTTGGGCACACATGCACACACATGTGCCCAGTGTGAGTTTTAAGTCACTGCATCCGGGACTCCAACCCAGGTCACTCATGTGGGAGTCTAGCTATGGAACTACTTCGCCATCTGCTGGTCCCTATTTTACCTATTTATGATAATGATTTTTTCCCCCTATACTGTCTTCCTTTTTCTTTCATTCTTTCTTTCTTTCTTTTTTTTTTTTTTTTAATGTTTTTGCCATAAGGCGCATGCACTTGCTGATGGAGATGGCTGTGTCACAGTCCCTTCCCCTCCATTCTCCTCCTGGGATTTTGAGTGCATACACACACACATGCCTGGAACGTCCAGTGTGATTTTTCAAGTCACCAGGTGTGGGATTCAAACCATGGTTGGCCATGTGGGAGTCCAGCACCGTACCACTACGCCACCTGCTAGTGTCCCTTTACTATCTTTCTATATTACAATTTCACTCTCTGTGCTAGAATTTCAGCTTTATGTGAGCAGAGATTTTCCAGTTTGTTCTCTGCTGGACCCCCTGCACCAAGGAGGCACTCAGTAATATTTCTTGACTCTGTTTCTTCAGGGATTTATTAATATTTGTTGTATCTTAAGTTAAATGCCCAGCCCCAAATAAAACTTCAAAGAAATAGAGGCAAAAGTCATTTATTTTCCTTCGGAATTTCTTTTGCACAGGTCATGCATTCACATGGTTGACTCTACACTGTTTTCTTGACCAGCCGTTGTCCTCCTTCAGACGACGAATGTCATCAGTTTCTTCTGTATATATCCAAATACATTTCATGGATATGCAAACAAATAAGTGTGTGTGCGTGTGTGCGTGCGCACATGCATCCCTCCATCTTTATTTAGACTGATGGTATACCATATTTACCTGTATACACTGCAGCACATATGGCTTTTTTCCCCTTTAAACTTAACAATACAGGGTCATTAAGAAAGAATCGAATGCTTTCAAAAATGCATTCTTCAGTGTCTTGATTATATATACACATTTACTAGGCATGTGGGAATACATCAAGGGTCTTGTGTTTATTGTGTTCCTTCCTTACGGCCTTGCATGAACGAAGTAACGACCCGGCACCACATCAGCCTCAGTGGGGAGTGAGTACCACGAGGGCCTGGGATAAATTCGTCTGCGGGGTTACAGGCGCTGTGGGACACACGGAGGGTGCATACAGAGCATTCCTAAAATGATAGCCAATCTTCCATGTAGGTTTTACATGTACATTCCTATTTGATGTGTTAAAGTTCTCCAGAGAAACAGAGACAATTAAAGGGGCTGACAAGTCTAAAATCTGCAGTGTGGCCAACACGTGGAGGCCAGGAGAACCGAGGATGCTGTTCTGGTCTGAAGGCAGGCACCCTGGAGATCCAGGAGAGACACAGTACAAGTACAATCCAAAAGCAGGGACCAGCAGATGGTGTAATGGTGACATCGCTCGACTCCCACATAGTCGACCACGGTTCAAGTCCTGAACCTGGCGGCTTAAAACTTACGCTGGGTGTGTGTGCATGTGCACACAGAATCCCAAGAGGAGAATAGAAGAGAAAGGATAGTGGTGTGGCCATCCCCCTGGAGGGTGATTTCTAGCTTTCTGTCTCTGAATCTCTCTGTCTCTCTCTCTGTCTCTCCAGCAAGTGCATGTGCCCTATAGCAATAAATAAATAAATAAATAAATAAATAAATAAATAAAATCCAAAGGCAATCTGGAGAGAATTCCCTCTTGCTTGAGAAGACTTATCTATGTAGGCCTTCAACTGATTGGATGAGGTCCACCATATCAGAGAGGGCAATCTGCTTTACTCAAAACAAAAACAAAAACAAAAAAACAAAAACAAAAACAAAACAAAAACTCTCCAAGTCAACACATGGAATTAACTCTTACAAATGTGGTCGCCAAGTAATAAAACGTTAAAGCATTCATTTCTTTTCACCTTCTCCATCTGAGAAGACCTATTTTATTGAGATTTTTCTGTTTTATCTTTCTTTCCTTTTTATTTTAAAAATTATTTATTTAGCTTTACTTATTATTTTCTAATTTGCTATAGGGCATGTGTGCTCACCAGAGGGACAGAGAAAGAGAGAAAGTGGGAAAGTAAGCTGTCAGATATGGGACTTGAAACGCAGTTGCCATGTGGGGTGTCCAGTGCCTTAACCACTACGCCACCTGCTGGCCACTCTTTTTTTTTTTTTAAACCTTTCTTAACTACTTTGCCTCAGTAAAAGTTTTATCACTAGGAGAAACAAAAGATGGAACTTGCCTTTCAGTCCATCCTTAAAGTGTATGCTGTGGTACTATTCTGTGATTCTATTTCTTTTTTAAAAAATTTTTATTTATTTTAATTTGCTATAGGGCACATGTGCTCCCAGAGAGAAACAAAGCAAGGGGGAGAGGGGAAAGTGAGAAAGCAAGCTGCTAGGTCCAGGACTTGAATTGTGATGGGAGTCCAGTGGGAGTCCAGTGCCTTAACCACCATGCCACCTGCTGGCCCCTAGTTGATTCATTCCTTAAGTCCTTTCCTTTGTGACAGCGCCATCAAATAGTCCTGTCTTTTTATTGCTGTGTAGGTAAAGATTCCTCAGAATAATATCTTCAGCCAGCACACAATATGTATTTTTTGGAGAGATTTTCGCTATAGGGTGCGTGCACTCGCCAGACAGACAGAGAGAGACATAGAGACAGGAAGCGAGAAGTCACCCCCCAGGGGGGATGGTCACGCTGCAATCCCTTCTCCTGCATTCTCCTCTCGGGATCTTGGGCACGCATGCACACGCGCCCGACGTGAGTTTTAAGCCACCGGGTCCGGGACACGAACCGCAGTCGACTATGTGGGAGTCCAGCGACATAGCCATTATGCTAACTGCTGGTTCCCACAATATTATTTTTATACTGAATCTAGTCATGAGGGCATCTTTCCACAGATTACTGGGTCCAAACACTCAGAGCAAAAAGCCCATTTTAATGAAATAAAAAATTCAATCTGTCCCAAGGCTGGTTGGTCTTTAATCATTCTTAATCCTCAGCGTTCTTTTAGGCTATTCTGACGCCCTCCTCCCCACCCCCCCAAGAAGATGACTGACTTATGATATCTCCAACACTCATTCATCATTTGCTCGATATAAAGAGTGTTACTTCTCATCTTAAAGCTGCTCCCTGATTGCAAATGCGAAGATTGTCTCTGGAAGCATCTATGAGGACCTAACATAGTTGCCTCTAGGCAGAAGGATTTAGGGTTAGGAGGGGACGCACCTGTTCTTTCTCTCTCTTTCTTTATTTTTTTTAAGGTAAATTCTTTTGAGTTTTGGGAAACAAATGTAATGTGTTATGTATGTATTCCTAAGAAGTCCCATTATTCATGAAGCAAGAATAAGCACCAACCATGTGTTTTGGATTTTGGGCAGGTGGTATGGTGGTTAAGGCACTGGACCCCCCCACATGGCTGACTGCAGTTTGAGTCCTCGACCTGGTGGCTTGCTTTCTCACTTTCCTTTTCTCTCTCTCTCTCTGGTCAAATTAACACAATAATAAATGAATAAATAAATAAATAAATAAATAAACTCAGCAACTCTGAGTCACTGGGGATGGGGGGAGATTAGAATGACAGAGGAAAACGGTTCCTGTATCAGAAGACAAAGCCAGCCCTAAGAAAATTATAAACTAGATGAAGTTGCTTTAGAGGCAGTTGTGTGTAAAATTTGTCAACATCATGGGAATCAGATAAAATTGAGAGCAAATTCTAGTTTTGCCACTTTTGCCTCTTTTGGTGTAAGGAGAAGTGTGCTCTATTTAGATCACCAGGGTTTAGAGCTTAAATTAACCAAGTAATTGTGAAACTTTTTCTTATGAGAGGATCCCACAGGGCTGGCTGTATGATTCGAATCCCAGACGACTGGGTTAATAAACACCCAGGGCACAAGTGTGTGTGTGTGTGTGTGTGTGTGTGTATATATATATATATGTATATGCTCCAAATCCCAAGAGGATAATAAAGAAGGGATTGTGGCACGGCCATTCCCCTTCAGGGGTGATTTCTCACATTCCTTTCTCTTTCTCCCTGTCTCCCAGCCCATGTGCCCTGCAGCAAACAAATAAGAAAACTCAAAACCAATTTTTCAGGGAGGCATTCTTTTCGTGTAGGAGTTATAGACTGCACAGTGATGG
>NW_006159512.1:7342785-7358820 GCF_000334495.1 Tupaia belangeri chinensis
AGCGGTTCACAATTCAGAGCACAGAGACGGAAGTCAGGAAACTTGGATTTCGGTATCAGCCTGCATCATCCTGGGCAGTTAACACACTGAGCACTGGGACTCTCATCTGCAGAACAGGAATAATAATAGTCCCTGCTACATGAGGCCTTTGTGAGGGTAACATGAGATGAGGTGAATAAAGGCTTAAGTGTCCAACAAATTATTGACTGTTATGCAGAGAATGATAGATAAAATAGATAATAGGCACAGAGAGAGAGAGGAAGTGAGAAGTCATTCCTCATGATGATGGTCATGCCATAATCTCTTCTTCATTCTCCTTGAGAGGATTTTGGGCATGTATACACATACACCTGGCATGCTTCTCAGGCCACCAGGCCCGAGACTTAAACTGTGCAGTTGGCCATGTAGGATCCAACCATCTTAACCTTCATGCCACTTGCTGGTCCTTGCCTCAGTATTTTAAAAAATGAAAAAGTTGGCCCAGCAGGTGGTATGTTGGTTAAGGCACTGGACCCCACCACATGGCTGACTGCAGTTTGAGTCCTCGACCTGGTGGCTTGCTTTCTCACTTTCCTTTTCTCTCTCTCTCTCTGGTCAAATTAACACAATAATAAATAAATAAATAAATAAATAAATAAATAAATAATTCTTTTTAAGAATGAGAAAGCCGGGCCAGCAGGTGGCATGGTGGATAAGGTGCTGCATGCCCATATGGCCGACTGTGGTTTGAGTCCTGGACATGGTGGCTTGCTTTCTTACTCTCCTTCTCTCTCTGGTCAAACTGAAGAATAATACTAAATAAAAAAGGTTGAATAAATAATTCTTTTTAAAAAATGAGAAAGCCATCACTGTAGTTAAATGTGTACTTTAAATTGAGAAAAAGAAAAGACATCACAACTAGATTTTGTGGATAAAATGGGAATTTTAGCAAAAATTAACCAACATGTTTAAAGAAATATCTCTGAAACAATCATCCTAACAGAACAGAGAATATAGACACAGCTCACAGAGGAAGGACACGTCTGGCCTTCAAGGGTCCTGGCTTAGTGATAGTTCTTACTGTAACAGACATCACACGCCCGGATGTGGTTGTGATTAAGATTGACTTTCGTTTTGTGCAATGTCTGTTTTTAAAAAGCTTTAGTTTAGTTTATTTGTTTTCTTTCTGTATTTAAGCAAGTAAACACTCAGTGTTTTTCCAAGAACATTTGGACTCTGGGTTACTCTGCAGAAAGGCAGCCCACAAACCAAAATCAAAACAGAGTCCACACCCTGCCACACATCTGGTGATCAGACAGGCTCACCAAATCTCAGCTGGGCTGGCAGTTCCTTGAAAGAGCAGACAACTTGTGTTAGTCACTTTGTAACGCTGCAACAGAACGGGTTGGATACTTAACACACGCTAGTGAATTGAAAGAAAGAAAGATGAATCGTGCACTGACTGAGAACAGTGATGCACCTGATGTTGCTCGATATGGTTCTGGTGTTTAAATAAAATAACTATTGCGTCAGGTCACATGGTGGTGGAGGTGCCTGGGTCCCACATGGTCAACTGTGCAATTTGCATCCTGGACCCAGCAGCTTGGAAAAATAAAAAATCAAATCAAATAACTCTAAAATAAAGTAAAATAAAGTCTATGTTTAAAAAAATAGGATGGTGGTGGGGCCGGCAGGTGGTGTAGTGGTTAAGGTTGCTGGACTCCCACATGGCTGACCATGGTTCAAGTCCCAGATCTGGTGGCTTGCTTTCTCACTTTCTCTCTCCTCTCTCTCTCTCTCTTTCTGTCCCT
Source organism: Tupaia belangeri chinensis (assembly GCF_000334495.1). NCBI lineage: Eukaryota > Metazoa > Chordata > Mammalia > Scandentia > Tupaiidae > Tupaia > Tupaia belangeri. Next base: position 7,344,576 of record NW_006159512.1, read on the forward strand.
CTCTGGTCAAATTTTAAAAATAAATAAATAAATAAATAAGGATGATCAATGTATGCTTCTTCCATTGGCAAAGAGGGATAACCTGAGCTGAGAGTGGAAGCCAGATAGTTATCTGGGTAGCTTGTAAGACTATGTGAAAGTATGGAAATGTTAGTATTAAATAAAACGCTGGGTACAAAACTATGCACAGAGGGGAAAATTGGAAAGAAGTAGCAAACACAATAACAGCAGTTCTAAGGATAAGATTTTGGATGATGTCTTTTTTTCTTCTTCTTTCCTCTTTTGCATTTTTCAATTTAGCTTTAGGGAGAGTTATTTATTATAATTAACATAACAATTGTTACAATGTGATTTTCCAGTACATGAATACAATGAGAAATGATTAGATCAGGGAAATTCCTATCCTCAGCATCTCAACATAATATACAGTAAGTTGTTGTTAATCACATTCTCCCCACTATATTTGTAACAGTGCACATGGTACCTTCTTTTTATAAATTTCATTTATTCTTTTTTTTTTTTTTTTGAGAGGTTTTTGCTATAGGGCGTATGTGCTCACCAGAAAGACAGGGAAAGACAAAAGAGACAGAAAGTGAGAAATCACCCCCCAGGGGGGATGACCACACCACAATCCCTTCTCCTCCATTCTCCTCTTGGGGTCTTGGACATGCACGCACATGCACCCAGCGTGAGTTTAAGCTGCCGGGTTTGGGATTTGAACCACAGTCAACTACATGAGATTCCAGCGACATAGCTATTACCACAAGTGCTGGTCCCTTTATTCTCATCCTTACTCAATTTGATCAGAGAAGGAGAAAGCAAGCCTCCAGGTCCAGGACTGGAACCACGGTCAGCCATGTGGGAAGTCCAACCCCTTAACCACCACGTCATCACCTTCTCTCTGAGATTTTGTCTATTCTGGCTCTGCTTCCTTCGCAGTGGCCAGTATTGTTCTACATCTCTCTACTTCTATGAGGTCATTTCTCCCTATTTCCATTTAGTAGGAAGAATTACGTGGCATTTTTTTCTTTTTGTACCTGGCTTATTTCACATACCATAATGTCCTCTGGGTTTTTAGAAAGCAGTTTGCTTTTTTTTTTTAAAAAAAATTATTATTGTATTTAACTTTATTTTATTTGTTTATTGTTTAATTTGACCAGAGAAGGACAGAGTGAGTGAGAGCGAGGTGGTGGTGCAGGGAGGGAAAGTGAGAAAGCCACCAGGTCCAGGACTCCTGTGCGCCCCCGGCTGGCCTCAGCAAGCATTTTTTTAGTATTACAAAGAATCTACCCCAACAAGGACTTGGAAGGGAGATGACAAATAAGTTGGAGGCAAAAGGAGAGTGATCCAGCCAAAAGGCAAGAAATGCCAAGGAACATCTCCCACCACCATTAGCTGGAGCGGCAAGGAAGGATCCTCCCCTAGGGCCTTTCAGGGAGCTGGCCCTGCGGATGTCCTGATTTGGACTTCTGAACTCTAAGTGCATACATTTCTGTTGTTGTAAGACACCCAGTTTGAGGTATTTTGTTACAGCAGCTCTAAGAAACTGATACACGTATTCCCAGACCAGGTCAAGTGCTGTTTTTCAGCTCCATGCTTTCAGATGTTGAGGGGCAATGACCTTCATCTTCACCATCTTCCCCAGCCCAGACCCCGCTGGAAGACATTTGCTGAATAAATGCGAATTTCCATTCGTCATCTGTAAGATAAAAATAAACATCGATGAATCCACAGACTATTGTAGAAGACGTCTGGGTTTGAGGGGTGTTAACGCAGTCCCCCGACTACCACGCGCTTCCCAATCCCGCCGCTTATCTCAAGCGCGCCCCGCCCACCGAGCGCCCCGCCCATCGAGCGCCCCGCCCACTGAGCTCTCACGTCCGCGGCCGGCAGGGGGCGCGCGGCCTCCACTCGGCGTGCCGGGCTCCGCGAGTTCCCGCAGGGCCTCGCGTCATGGGCTGCGCGAAGAGCAAGGAAGCGAGGGCGGCCGCAGGGCCCGAGCGGGAGGCCGAGGGCAGGAGCGGCCAGGGCCGCGGTTCATCAGGTACGAGTGGCGCCAGAGCAAGCCTGCCCGCCAGGGCAGGGGTAAAATGCCCGGCTCCTGGCCGGGACTTTCCGGAAACCCTGGCAACGCCGGGTCGGCAAGGACGGCGGGGATGGCCTCCCTGTTACGGGCTGCCCACGTGGAGCTTTCGGAGAGGAGCCCGGGACTGCTTCCGAGCGCCGCCGGACGGGGCGGCCCGCCGGTGTGCTCTGCCACAAGCACCGGGTTGAAAGGAATGTCACCTCCCAGAGCCCCGTGGCCACTCGTGCCCACTCCCACCTCCTCTCGCCGAGAAGCTTCCTGGACCAGTACCCCGTCCCCTGATCCCTGATCCCCGACCCGGCGCACATTTCCGGCACCACAGTCCATCCGCCCTGCCCTTTCGGTTATTCTGGGAGGTGAGAAAGCGGCTTTTCTCCACGTACAGATAATGGTGATGGCCAGTAATCACTAAGGACCGGCCCTGCCGTGCCTTGTCTTTAGCAGTTACATGGACAGTGCCTTATTTTCCCAATGATACTGAGATAGCTTTATCGTAACCCCTTTTACAGGTGAAGAAACTGAGGCACAGAGATTATGAAACTTGCCTGAAGTCACACAACTAGTAAGTGTGTGAGTTGGGAGACACGAGGCAGTTTGACTCCAGAGCTCTGGTCATAATCATTACACTGTGACCTCCTGACCTCCTGGTTTTGTTTTGGATTTTTAGGTTTTTGCCGTAGGCCATGTGCCCTCACTGGAGAGAGACAAAGACATAGAGAAGGAAAGGAAATCACCCACGAGGTGGTGGTGGTGGGACGCCATAATCCCTTCTCCATTGTTCTGGAATTTTGGATTTGAACCGGCTGGCCACGTGGGAGTCCAGCGCCCTTAACTACCACTCCACCTGCTGCCTGAATTTTGGAAACACACGCAGGTGTGACTTTCATGCCACCAGGTCCAGGACTGGAACCCCAGTTGACCATGTGGGACTCCAGCACCTCCACCACCTGGCCACCTCCTGGCTTCTACCTTCCTGTTTTTTATAGATTGGAAAAGCAGGACTGAAAACAGTGCCTTGCCCAAATGCTAGAATTACTAAGTACTGTAGGAGCGATTAGCCTCTTTTAGAGGCTTGCACTTTAGGTATAGGACAGCATAAGGTGAAGGGCAAAGAGGAGTGGTGAGGACAGCCAGGTGGGAAAGGCAGCTCCCCTAGGTGACACAGGTTTGGCAGTGGAGGGTGAATGAGGAAGAACATTCTTGCTGGGGGAGCAGCCGGTGAGATCATCCTGGAGATAGGGAGGATGCACATCCTGCCAGAGCTGAGGATGTTGGCTGAGTGAAGGGGACAAGAGGAGAAAGGGAGGCGGAGTCCCAGCTGATGTTGAGGTCAGGCAGCTGGCATGTAGTCACCATTTGAATCTCTTCTCATCAGTACGATGGGGTTGGAGTAGGTGCTTCCCAAATTTGCCTTTTACATACCATCTTCAGGATTTCGCAGATGTCCGTAGTCTATCATTTACTTTATTTCCTTTTTCTTTCTGTCTTTTTTTTTTTTTTACAGTTTTTCTTTTGCTACAGGGTGTATGTGTGCCATCAAAGAGAGACAGAGAAAGCAATAATTTTGGGCACGCACACATATGTGCCTGGCATGCTTTTCAGGCCACAGGGTCTAGGACTGGAACCACGCAGTCAGCCATGTGGAATCCTTCTTCCTTAACCATCATGCCACTTGGCTGGTCATAGTTGCTTTTTTTCTTTATTCGCTGTTTTTTTTTTTTTTTAATTTACTTTTTTTTTTTTTTATTGCTACAAGGGTGCTTGTGCTCAGGGGTCGGGGAGTTTACACTGCAGTCCTTGCTCCATTTCTTCATCTGTCAGGATTCTGGCCATACACCGATATGCCCGGCATGTCCCCCAAGTTATCAGGGCTGAGATTCAAACTGCAGCTGGCCAGAGAGCTCTCTCCCTTTACCACTGTGCTAAGGGCCTGGCCTCACTCCCCCCACCTCCTTTATACATAACAGAAATTTAATAGATAACAAAATATACCACCTTAATGTTCCACCTTAATCATTTTACCATCTTTTTTGAATAAATGAGTTTTTAATATTTATTTAATTCATTTGTTATTATTATCATTTTTTAATTTTGACCAGAGAGAGACAAAGAGAGAAAGGGAACGCAAGAAAGCAAGCCTCCAGGTCTGGGACTCAACCTGTGGGCAGCCATGTGGAAATCCAGCGCTCTTAACCATCACGCCACCTGCTGGTCCCCACATCTTTTTTATTTTAAAAGAAGTAGTTCCTTTATTTCTCATTATCGTTATTTTTTATTTGACCATAGCAAGACACACACACACACACACACAGACATGCAGAAAGTGAGAAAGGAAGCCATCAGGTCCAGGACTTGAACCGTGGTCAGTCATATGAGGGTCCAGCGCCTTTAACCACTACCTGCTGGCCCCCATTTTAGCATCTTGATAATGTTTTTATCTTACAAATCAGAACAGTTAGACAGTGCTCTATTTCCTCCTGCTCTTAGCCCCAGGAAACCACCATTCTTTCCATTTTTTATGACTTCGTTAAACTTCTTACATAAAGGAAAGAAATTACACTGTACTTTTCTTTCTGTGGCTGGTTTATTTTAGTTAGCACAATATCTTCAATTTCTATCTGTGATGTAGCATGTGACAGGATTTTCTCTTTTTTTTGGTCAGAGGGTGTGCTTGTCATGTGTATTCTTGTGAAAGAAGACTCCCATGGGGCCTGGTCATAATGTGGTCCTTTTTTTCTCCATTTTTCTGTCTTCAGGATCTTGGACATACACGTGCTGGGTGTGTTTTTCAGGCTTCTGGGGCCAGCATTCCAACCATGGTCACCCATGCAGGATCTGGCTCCTTCTGGATGATGCAATTATTTCTGGCTTTTTTTTTTTTTTTTTTTTTTAATGTTTATTTGGGGCTAGCAGGTGGTGTGGTGGCTAAGGTGCAGGATACTCTCACGTTGTTGACCATGGTTCGAGTCCTGGACCTGGTGGCTTGCTTTCTCACTTTCCTTCCCTCTCTTTGTGTCTCTTTTTGGTCAAATGAAAATAAATGAATGAATATTTTTTAATGTGACCAGAAAGACACACAGACAAGCAGTGAGAAAGAAAACTGCCAGGTCCAGGACTTGAACTGTGGGTAGCCAAATAGGAGTTCAGTGCCCTAACTACCACACCACCTGCTGCTCCCCCGCCCCTTTTTCCCTTTTAAGGCTAAATGCTTTATATATATATGTGTGTGTGTTTGTGTGTGTGTGTGCATGCCACAATTTGTTTATCCATTCAATACATTCACTTTTTTTTTTTTTTTTTTTAATGTTTTGCTGTAGGGCACAGGCACTCTTCAGAGAGAGGCAGAAGAAAAGAAAGTGAGGAATCACCTCCAGGGGAGATGGCCACGCCAGAATGCTCATAATCCCCTCTTTTCCCTTTTCCTCTGGATTTTGGGCATGCATACACAGATGCCCAACATGATTTTCTTCCTTTTTTAAAAAATATTTATTTAATTTTATTATTATTATTTTAAAATTTGACCAGAGAGAGAGAAAGGTAAAATGCGCAAGCAAGCCGCCAAGTCTGGACTCAAACCGCAGTTGGCCACATGGGAGTCCAGTGCCCCAACCACCACACTCCGGTGGCCCCCCAGTGTGATTTTCAAGCAGCATAGTCCAGGACTCGACCACATGTGGCCATGTGGGAGTCTAGTGCCTCAACCACCATGCCACCTGCTGGCCCATACGTTCACTGTTTAAAATCACTTTTTCTTGAAATATACTTACAGAAAAGTGGACTTCATCATAAAGCAGCTTGCTAAATTTTTAAAAGCTGAACACATACCCATGCAGCCAGCACTTAGCTCAACATGAGAACATTTCCACTGCCCTAGGAGCCCCCCTAATGTCTTTTATGCCATGTCAGGGGCAACCCTGTTTGAATTTTTAACAGCATAGAAGTGTTTTGTCTGTTTTATTTTTCTTTTTGGAACTTTAGGCTTGTTTTAAGCAATCTATGAAAGTACCACTTTATTCCATATATTTTTCTATATACGTAATTCATGTACAGAACTATTGACATTAAGGGTGCTTTTGGGGGGGGCCAGTCTCCATGGCCTAATAGTTGAGGGAGCAAGATCCCACATTACCAATTGTGTCCTTTGAATCCTGGACCCAGGGACTTGGAAAACACCTGGAGTGCGTGCATGTGTGTGCCCCAAATCCTGACAGGGTGAAGAAAAAGAAGGGATTGTGGTGTAACCACATTGGGGGTGCTTTCTCTCCCTCTCTCTGTCTCTTGTTCTTTGGCAAGTGCATCCACCCTCTGGCAAATTGAATTTTTTTTTTTTGTATGCCTCCTACAAACATTCTAGAAGCCACCTTCCTTGAGTACCACCAGTAATCTGCATACCAAATGTAGTAGCATGTTGGGCCACATACTCTCTGAATTCCTTTCTAATTTAAAACTGTGTGGTTGGGCTTCAAGAAACTGACTTCTTAAAGGAACAGCCAGGATCTAATGTGAGGTGTCTCACAATCTGGTCTGAGTTGGTGGTGATGGAGAATGTCTTCGTTGGAGGTGGCACACAGGGAGTCTGGAAGCCACACGGGAGGCATGGTTAGGTACCAGGTGCAGTTGAACGCTCTGGGCACTGTTGTGCATGCCTGTGATCCTAGCTAATTGGGAGGCTGGGGCAGGAGGATCAAGACACAGTGAGACCCTATCAAAAATCTCTCTCTGTGGGGCTAGCAGGTGTGGTAGTTAAGGGTGCTGGACTCCCACATGGCTGACCACGGTTTGAGTCCTGGATCTGGCAACTTGCTTTCTCACTTTCTCTCTCTCTGTCCATCTCTGGTCAAATTAAAATAAATAAGTAAATAAAGTTAAATAAAAAATAATTCTTAAACAAAAGCCTATCTCTGTCTCTCTTCCTCTTTCTCTGGCCTCTCATAGGAGGAGGGGGAAAAAAAGGACTGTCATGATTGCATGACTCTTCAACCAAGCATCTGTTATCAGGCACTGGGGACTCGGGGAACAGGGCATGATCTCAGCCCATGAGTGGGCAGTGCGGTGGTGAAGGATAGCACAGAAAATGCAGTGTCATAGTGTGTAATCATAAAGCTGGATGGGCACAAGCTACCTCAGGAGAATGGCACAGGGCTTACTGTCTTGGCACTCAGCATTTAATAAGTATTTCTGCCGTGAGACACATTCCATTCTATTTTAATTAGCTCGTAAACGTTTTTCCTGCTGATTTTTGAGGATAAGGATGTGCCTTGTTCATTATTGTATCTCCACAGCCTTTGGCACACTGCCTTTCAGATCAGGAAGTGGGTTGGTATGGTAAAGGGCAATTTTTTAAAAAATTATTTTTCTGATTGTGCCAGGGAATGTGTGTATGCACAAGAAAGAGAGAGAGAAAGAATCCTCCAATGGAGCCTGGTCAGCCTGCAGTCCTTTTTTTCCCAATCCTCTGTTGGCACAAAATAACCAGCTCTGTAAAAATAATAATGCGGTTTATTTCTAAGGAGAACGAGTGACCTAGGCTGGAGGGGAGGCAAAATATGCCTTTCTCTCGGGGTGAGCAGGTGCAGGGGTTCCTTTTATTTGATTTTGAGAGTGAGTGACAGAGTTTGGAATTCAGTGAAAAGTTTTCCATTGGTCTGATCGAAAAAGATGGGATATGTGGAAGCAGGGGGAGCTATAGGTGGGCTATAGGCGTGTGTGTTGTACAGTTTTTAGGGTGGTGATCGGGAAAGGAAGGTTGCGGAGATCAGAAAGGACGTACTTTATTAGTAAATAAGAAGGCTTAAATACATCACAAATGTACTCCAGTACTCTGCCAGGGCAGGATGTAGGAAGAATACTGTTACCAATGGGGCAAAAGTGGGCCAGACTCCCTCTAAGCCCTCTGGAAAGGATTATGGAAAAATAGGAAAAAGCAGTCAAACTTCTGTCTACACCTCTACACACGTGTGCCCAGCATGTAAGCCATCAGGACTGACCCAAACCCTGGTGGGTCGGCCACATGGGATCTGGCTTCTTCCACACAGCACTTAACTGCTTTGCTCCAGCTCTGGCCCAGAGGCAGGTGTTTTTATAAATGAAGAATCTTGTAAAGGCTGACGCTGTTAATACTGGCCAGCTTCTCTGGTGAGAAGTGGAAACTGGGATTTTTAGTGTGGGCCTATGGCTACTTGCAAGAGAATGAATTACATACACACCGAGGATGTGTAGGTTAAAAACTCATTTTCCTGGTCTCCACCCCAGACCTATTAAATCCGTCTCAGGGGATTAGGCCAGGCAGCTCCACTTGTGGAACCTGGGGTCACTCTGTTTGAACCAAGGTCTGAGAATGCTGCAGTGAGATTTGAGCCAGCGTCAAAGCACCTTTTCTAGGCAGAGGCTCCTGTCCTTGGCGGTGGGGCTGAGGCTGGGGTGGTGGCCACTGTAGATCACTGAGGCTGATAAGGGGAGGCAGTCCTTCCAGTAAGAGGAAACTGAAAGTCGTGGAGTGGAGCCAGAGGTCACCCTGACTGATCTAAAAATCTGCAGTCAGAGGTTAGTACTGCAAGGCTTACTAGGTGATTCTAGAGAAAACCTACTTTTTGCGCTGTGATCAGACAATTTAAATAAAAGACATTGCCCATTATTTGGGTCTTCATACTTGAAGTTTATTTCTTTGTATTAATGTATCCTGAGGGGGGTGGTGGTTGTTTTAATTTGCCAGAGGGTACACGTGCTCACCAGAGAGAGAGAGAGGGGAAAAAGCATTTCCCAATGCGGTGTGGTCATGCCACAAACCCTCCTCCGCCTTCATTTCTCTGTTCTCTCAGGATTTGGGGCATGCATGCAACACGCTCAGCTTGTTTTTCACTCTGCTGGGCCCGGGATTCGAACCTTGTGGTTGGCCATGTAGGATCCAGCTCCCTTACCCACTAGGTCAGGGGGCCAGCCCAATGTGCACCGAGTATTCACAGCTTTGAAATGATGTGTGTGTGTGTGTGTGTGTGTGTGTGTGTGTGTGTGTTTTAATTGCCAGTGGGTGCATGCATTTGCCAGAGAGAAACGGGAAAGACAGAAAGAGCACCCCCCACTGGAGCATGATCCCGCCGACATCCCTTCTCCCCCATTTCTCTATTCCATCCGGATTTAGGGTATGCCTGCATAGTGTGCCTGCTGTGTTTTCCAAGCTGCCAGAGCTGGGATTCAAACTGTAGTTGGCCATGTGGGATCTGGTTCCCTTAACCACCGGGCTACAGGGTCAGTCCTAGTGGTTTTTGTTTTGTTTTTGTTTTGTTTTGTTTTCATTTATTTCTCTTTTCATTTGAGAGACAAAGAAAGACTAAGACAAGCACCCTTAACAGGGACTCATGCCATGTTCTCTCCTTCCCCCAGCCTTCCAAGCCAGCCAGGATCCTGGGCATGTGTGCTCAGCACTTTCAGGGCTGACTGGGCAACCACCCCCAAGATCTTTTATATGGGTCCAGCATCGTCTGAGCAGCACATTATTGCTGCACCACAGAGCTAGCCCATAAACTAGGTTTTTTTAAAAGTATATTTTAGATTTATAGTTGGATTAAATCCTTTTAAGTACCTTTTTAGACATCAAGGCATATTTAATGAGTGTGCCTTATATCCTGGTTTCTAGCTCTGAGCTTTACTTGGCTAGTAATGACAGATGGCCATGACATTGTTCACTAAGTCATTTCTCTGCACCGTATACAGCTAATGTGTACAACTTTACGTCACTATCATAGGTCACTATCTGATGTTAAAAGCATCTTGTCGTATGGGTTTAAATGATAGTGCAGTGGTTTTCAGCTTTGTTGAGAGTATCTCATATGTGCTGCCAACTTTGATCAACACGTACAAGTTATTTTTGCCACAGTTGAGACCATGTGTGTGTGTATACAGAAGAGGTGTATATGTAGTGTATATATACACAGACACACAAACTTCAGATGTCAGTATCTATTAGATGAAAAACTAAGCCGAGCAGGGGCTGGGGAACGATAAGACTGAAAGTGACTCATGAGAAAATGAAGGGGCCGTAGTTGAGGAGCTGAAACTTAAATATCTACAGAGACAGGCAAGTAAAGTGAATGAGTGAAGCAGGAAGGTGGTAAACGAGAGTGGTGGAGACTGGGGTGAACTGAGGAAAGCGTACTCTGTAGAGGTACAATTTCGACTCAGTTTCCTTGGGTGGGAAGATGAACCTAGGGGAGCCAGACCTAATTCTTTGAGAGAAATTACAAATCCATATTTTTAAAAATGTTTTGACTCCTCCCAATTTGTAAAGGACAGAATACAATTAAGTAAAATAAAACACTGAGATGAAATAAGAGGTGGTTGCAGGTAAAAATGGCCTATGAATGTGTAGCATAGAGTAAAACGGGCACACGTTAAGACAAAAAGACGCCTTTTCAGTTGTATAGCAGAAACACCCGAGACAGAAAATAGTTTTCTTAGATAGCAACTCAGTGCAGAGAAATGACTTAGTGAGCAATATAATGGCCACTGTCAAAATATGGTATTCAGGGACCAGCAGTTAGCGTAATGGCTATGTCGCTGGACTCCGACGTAGTCGACCGCGGTTTGCATCCCGGACCCAGTGGCTTAAAACTCACGCCGGGCGTGTGTGCGTGCGTGCCCAAGATACTGAGAGGAGAATGGAGGAGAAGGGATTGTGGCATAGCCATCCCCCCTGGGGGAGTGATTTCTCGCTTTCTGTCTCTCTGTCTCTCTCTGTCTGGCGAGTGCACGTGCCCTATAGCAAAAACCTCTAAAAAAATATATATGGTATTCAAAACTTGAAAAACGTGATTCTCATACATAAGATGAACATGTATAAAAACTCATTTATTCTACTCATCAGTAAACGAAGACACCACTAAGGTGGTAAAGATGATTTAAAGGAGAATTCAAGGAATAGAGACTTATGTAATCAAAGCAATGCTAAGTGGAATTTGCTGGTTAATGTCCTACAGAGCAATAAAACTCTAACTTTTAAGATTACTGTATAGAAATATATAAGTTAAGGGACCAGCAGTTGGCGTAATGGGTATGTCGCTGAACTCCCATGTAGTCAACCGCGGTTCGAATCCTGGACCTGGTGGCTTAAACTCATGCCAGGCGCATGTGTGTGTATGCCCAAGATCCCGAGAGGAGAATGGAGGAGAAGGGATTGTGCTGTGGCCATACCCCCTGGGGGGTGATTTCTCGCTTTCTGTCTCTCTTTCTGGCAGGCACATGTGCCCTATAGCAAAATACTCTTGAAAAAAAAAAAAGAAAAGAAATATATAAGTTAACATGAAAATTCAGTGTCTAGAGTCTAGTGAAATAAAGTGAATAAATCATCATTGGGCCAGCTTGTTAAACATGCCTCACTGAGGCACTGAAGGGACATTTGTCAATTTTTATTTCCAACTTTTGGATGCTTTTCTTAAGATTGTGGATATGATACCATAGCTATGATTACCTTAATCTTTTTGCTCACTTATTTAGTGGTATTTTAAGCTACTTAATTTCCTCGAATGTACTGCCAAGATTCTACTCTTTCAAGTACCTGTAGCAGCCTACAAAAGGTTTAAGACCACTGTGAGCATACTGAAGACTAGCTCCCCTGTGTCCAGTCCGGGATTTTTTCATTGGGGGTTTTATCATGAGGATTTGCTTAGTGGGCACAGAGCTCTTGGCTCTCATGTTTGTTTTAATTTTACAGAAGTAATGTTACCTATTGAAGCAGGAGTTAGAGTTCATTCTTTTATGCAGATTTTGAGGTCAAAGAAGAAGGGGTGTAGGAGGAACTAGAATTTAGTAAGCAGCTCCCCACCCCCAAGTCAAGTTCATCAGAAACATAATACTGGATTCCTTTGTTGAGAGAGCAGGAAGTGCGGGTTCATTGCACTATTCCTTCAGCAGGGTTCTCTGGCCTCTTCCTGGGTGAGGTGTGCTATGCTAGCCTGATTGTACAATCCTTAGGGTTTGGCCAGGCTGATCTGGGAAGAGGGGATTTTCCCTCCCGGGGAAGCACAATAAAAGGAAAGTTGAACTTTGCTCTCAACCAAGCTTAGGATAGAAGTGAGAAAAGTTCTGGATCACTAAGAGGCAACTCCTGTAGGGACTGGTGAGAAGGGGAGAATGTGTCTCCTCAGTGTTTATGGCAGCTACTTTTAGGGTGCATTAGCAGGAGCTGGCTTGCTAAAGAATGTTAATAGTGTTTATAAAAAGACCAACAACAAAGGCAAATAAATTTTTCTGGCCCTGAGTGTGGGCAGAGTAATGTGGGAGAGGGAGGAGTAGATTTTAGAGAGACATGTGTGAGATCGTTTCTTTGTGCAGATGCATTGGTTAATCATCATTCACACCAGATTAGATCAAAGCTGTAACTCCTGCTGCACTTGATTTTGAGAACAACGGACCTTTGGCAGGTTTAGGCCTCTTTTTAAGCATGTGGCACAACTTTTTTTGCCCATTCCCAGACCTTGTCAAGGTCTCTCACTCATCTGTCCTTGAATGTTGGGTCACTTCTGCCTAGAATATCCTTCCTTCTCTTCACTGCACGAACTCCTCACCCATCCAGACCCAGTCCAGGTGAGAGTTTTTTGAGAGTTTTGTTGTGTTTACCTCACAGAGGTAGTTTTGCCCTTTATAGACACTTATGGTGGCCCTTCCTGTTTCTGTTATAGGACATCCAGGGTTTGTGGTATGGATGTTCTTATATCTGTGGGGGATTGATTCCAGGACCCCCATGGATACCAAAATCTGCAGATGCTCAAGTTTCTTATATAATAGAGTATAGTATTTGCGTATAATCTAGGTACACCCCCCTGTATACTTTAAGTCATCTTTATAGCTTCTAATACAATACAAATGCTATTTTAGGTAGTTTTTCTATTGCATTGTTTTAAAGTTTGTATTTTATAGTTGTACTGTTATTTTTGAAAATATTTTTAATCCACATTTGGTTGAATACGTGGGTGTAGAACATGTGGATATAGAGGGATGCCTAGATCGAGCTCCCAGGGACAAGGATGTCTTGTCAGAGTTGAATTTCCTGTTTGCAGAAGTACATGGCATATACTAGGTGCTCAATACATGTTTGAATGCAGTGAGTCAAGTCATTCCCACTGTTGGTCAATCCAGGAATCCCTCTGCCCCCTTGGAAACTTCTTTTAGCAGCTCTCTTAGCTCTGACTCTTTGGATCTTACAAATCGGGACATCTCAAGCAGGTAAAATTGCCATTGTTCAGAGGCTGAGCAAATGGAGACTTTTTATGGAGCATTTTCAACTTACTATATAGAATGTTGTATTTCCCAGTAATACAGTTTTTTGGAAAAAGGATAACTCTGAAGGTAGTCTTGTAAATTAGGTTGTATTTACTCATCTAACACTTATCAAACATCATCTGTGTTAGGCATGGTTGTAGGTGCTGGGGATACAAAAGTATAATAAATATTCCCCTGTGGAGTTGTTTTCTAGAGTAATCCCTAACTTCTGGTACTTCTTTTTTTTTTTTTTTTTTTTGAGAGGTTTTTGGTATAGGGTGCATGTGCTCCCCAGAAAGACAGAAACAGACAGAAAGCGAGAAATCACCTCACAGGGGGGGATGGCCATGCTGCAATCCCTTCTCCATTCTCCTCTTGGGATCTTGGGCACACACGCACACGCATCCGGCATGAGTTTAAGCCACCGGGTCCAGGACTCGAACTGTACTCAACTACGTGGGAGTCCAGCAATATAGCCATTACGCCAACTGCTGGTCCCTCTAACCTCTGGTACTTCTTATGAAAAGTAGTAGTACTTATTAAATGCTCATTATGGCCAGGCAATGGACCGTGTATAAACTCACTTTATCATTGAAACAAACAGGGGCCGGCCGGTGGCATGGTGGTTAGGGCACTGGACTCCCACAAGGCTGACCATGGTTAGAATCCTGGACTTGGTGGCTTGCTTTCTCACTCTCTCAGTCAAACTAAAAATAATATGAATAGGGGCCAGTAGGTGGCATGGTAGTTAATGTGCTGGAATTCCCACACGGCTGACCACAGTTTTAAGTCCCGAACCTAGCAGCTTGCGCTCTCTCTCTCTTCCTGTCTTTCTCTGGCAAAACTCATGTGAAAATAAACGATTTAAAAAAAAAAAAAAAAAAAAAAAAAAAAAGTTTTTCCCTT
>NW_006159512.1:7359406-7367590 GCF_000334495.1 Tupaia belangeri chinensis
TTTCAAGAAGGCCCACATAACACATCCTGAACTGAAAGCCACCTTTTGCCTGCCAATACTCGGTGTAAAGAAGAATCCCTCCTCCCCACTATATACAACTTTGGGTGTTATCACCAAAGGTGCTGTCATTGAGGTGAACGTGAGTGAGCTGGATGGACCTTGTGACACAAGGAGGCAAGGTTATTTGGGGGAAATATGCCCAGGTTACCAACAATCCTGAAAATGATGGATGTATAAGTGCTGTTTTACTGGTTTGATAGCAGTTTCATACAAATAACTCCTTGTAATTTTGAAGATGATACACCATCTGGAAAACCATCATGACTGATGTTTCTGAATATAGCCAGTCTTATATGTCTGCAGTCATCAAAAGATTATTTATTAAATTGTACAAAAACATTAAAGTGGCCTGTTTTTGTTTTTTTTTTTTTTGAGAGATTTTCACTGTAGGGCGTGTGCGCTCGCCAGACAGACAGAGAGAGACATAGAGACAGAAAGCGAGAAATCACCCCCCAGGGGGGATGGTCATGCCGCAATCCCTTCTCCTCCATTCTCCTCTCGGGATCTTGGGCACGCACGCACACGCGCCCGGCGTGAGTTTTAAGCCACCGGGGCCAGGACACGAACTACGGTCGACTACATGGGAGTCCAGCGACATAGCCATTACGCTAACTGCTGGTTCCCAAAGTGGCCTGGTTTTAAAAAAAAAGAATAAATAAAAAAGTTAATTTTTAAAAAATGATTGCAATAAGCTAATGAGCAAAATGAGACCCAGAAAGGTAAACAGCATAAGACTAGTGAGTAGTGGAGCCTGGATTCCCATCCAGGAAGCTGGTGTCTTAACCACTGTGCTACACAACCCACCAACTAGAGTGACTGGAGGTGTGTAATCTAAGGAGAACCTGAATGCCTCCATACCTCATAAGACTTGAAAGTATTAAGAAAAAATGCAGTTGAATTAAAATCAAACTTTTTGGAGCATTGTCATTGTATTCTGGATACAATAGAAAAAGGAGCATATTCAGGACAGTTTATGTTTATGGACAGGAAGACTAAAAACTAGTCATAGCAATGAAGAACACAGCTAGAAATATCTAGGTCAGGTCATGGATGCTGAATGCTGTGGGCTCACTGACTCTAGCCTAGGAAGCAGAGTAGAATCCCTTTATCACCTCATGGCTTCCAGTCAGTGGTCCTGGAACATAACTAACCTTGAACTGGAACAGCTGGATGTAAAATAACTTAATTTCTTTTTTTTGTTAAAGATTTATTTAATTTAATTTAATTAATTAATTTATTTATTTTTAAAATTTGACCAGATGGACAGAATGAGAGAGAGAGGAAGTGAGGAAGCAAGCTGTCAGGTCTGGGACCCAAACCATGGCTGGCCATGTGGGAGTCCAGTGCCCTTAACCACCATATCACCTGCTGGCCCCCCAAAAATAACTGCTAAGGTTGCTCCCCAATGTAGGACTCCAGTTATATTTGAAGCTCACTTATTTGGTTAGAATATGGCACCACAAGTCACTCGCGTGGGAGGAGAGCGCAAAATAGAAATAGAATGATAGTCAAGGTACCCAAATTCTAGGTCCTATTATAATCATCAAATAACTGTAATCTTAGACAAGTTCCAGAGTACATCTGGGTCTTAGTTTCCTCATTTGCAAAATAAAGTAATGGATGAAAATTAAGTTCTTTCAAGCTCAAAAATTCTGTAGATCTGTCTCTTAGAAAATTAAACATCAAGCCCCTAAATGTAATCATTCCAAATAAAAATATCTAGCATTTTATGAGTCCACAATATACAAGGCAATTTTATATGTATTATCTGGGACAAGCCTTTTTCCCATTCTTGGCTCCTGGAATGCATGCCTGAATAACTACTAAAGTCTTCATTTATTCACTTCATTTTATGTGGGCAAGTCAGTAATTCAGGATAGCAAGAAAGAACGTGTTTAAAAGTAATAAATATATTAAGATTCAAAATATGGGGCAGGAGGGTGGCACAGTGGTAAGACATGATGCCCTGTGAGGCTGACCCACACAAGAAGGTTCTAGGTTCACATCCAGAGACATCTCTGAGTATGCCTCTCCTTACCCACCCCAGAAAAATAAAAAGATCCAAAATAATGGCAATCGTATTTGAAAAAGATTTGGGTAGAGGAAATTTCATAAATTCAAGCACATTTCTGGAACCAGTTTTCTGAAAAAAGTGATCCTTAAATTCATGTCCCTCTTATATGTAAGATCTCTATTGCAGCCCTATTTTTAATTCCATAACCACTGTTTGGGAAATGACTACAGTCATGCCTTGGTATATGCAGGGATGACTGTCCACTCTAGACCCCCATGGATACCAAAAGGGATGCTCAAGTCCCTTGTATAAAATGGCATATAGTATATGGAAAGATGCATATATACTTTACTTCATCCCTTTAAATCATCCCCAGATTACTTATAATCCCTAATTCAAGGCAACATCTATGTAAATAGTTGTTATACTACATTTTTATTTGTATTATTATTATATTTTAAAATTTTTTGTGTGTGAATATTTTTCATCTGCAGTAGTTGAACATGTGGATATGGGGTATGCGGTTATGGAGGGCCAACTATAATACATATTGATTGGGATATCTTTCTAAATTGTATTTTTAAAATTAGCATGTAAGTAAAAGGTACCTTTCTGGTGTCAGCTTGAACACACGTCTATACAATCAGAACACATAATAGTTCTATCACCCCTCCAAATCTCCATGTTATTCCTTTGTGGTCATAACTGCTCCCTGCTCCAAATTCCTGGCAACCACTGATTTGTTCTCCAATATAGTTTTGTCTTTTCAGGAATTTCATGTAAGTCGAATCACACAATAGGTAATATTTTGAGACGGGCTTCTTTTACACAGCTTAATACTTTTGAGATTCATTCGATTGTTGTATGTATCTATAGTTTATTCTATTTTATTGATAAGTGGTATTGCAGTAGGGGTCCCCAACTCCTGGACCACGAACTGATAGCAGGCAAGTAAGCAAAGTTTCTTTGGTATTTACAGCTACTCCCCACCACTTGCATTACTACCTGAGCTTCACCTCCTGTCAGATCAGTGTGGCATTACATTTTTATTAGCACACGAATCCTATCGTGATCTGTGAGTGTGAGGGATCTAGGTTGCATGCTCTCATGCACTGTCTCTCTCTCTCCCCCACACACATGTATCATCATCATCATCATCATCACCACTCCCATGACCCCTGCACCCCCATCAGTGGAAAAAAGAACTCTTCCATGAAACTAGTTCAAAGTGCCAAAAAGGTTAGGGACCATTCTAGTACAGTATTCAAATGCACCATAACTTATTTTATCCTTTCATTCATTGCAGGTTATTTAAATTGTTTTCTTTCTTTCTTTCTTCCTTCCTTCCTGCCTTCCTTCCTTCCTTCCTGCCTTCCTTCCTTCCTTCCTGCCTTCCTTCCTTCCTTCCTGCCTTCCTTCCTTCCTTCCTGCCTTCCTTCCTTCCTTCCTGCCTTCCTTCCTTCCTTCCTGCCTTCCTTCCTTCCTTCCTGCCTTCCTTCCTTCCTTCCTGCCTTCCTTCCTTCCTTCCTGCCTTCCTTCCTTCCTTCCTGCCTTCCTTCCTTCCTTCCTGCCTTCCTTCCTTCCTTCCTTCCTTTTGATGAGTATAGAGTTTTGTTTTGTTTTGATAGAGGTTTTTGCCTTAGGGTTCTTACATTGACAGGGAGAGAGAGAGAGACCATGGACAGTGAGAGGGAAAGTGAGAAATCACCCCTCAAGAGGATAGCCATGCTGAAATCCCTTCTCCATTCTTTTACTGGGATCTTGGGCATACATGGGCACATGCCTGGGATGAGTTTCAAGCCACCAATCCAGAACTTGAACTGAGGTTAGCCATGTGGGAGTCCAGTGATTTAACTGGTACACCATCTGCTGTCTCTGTGATGAGTATAGAGTTGATATAAATATTTGTATATAGGCTTTTTAAAAATCAAGGTATAAATAACATTCTATAAAGTTGGGCATTTAAAAGTGCACAGCAGGGGGAACCAGCAGTTAGCGTAATGGCTATGTCGCTGGACTCTCACGTAGTCGACCGTGGTTCATGTCCCAGACCCGGTGGCTTAAAACTCACGCTGGGCGCGTGGGCGTGCATGCCCAAGATCCCAAGAGGAGAATGGAGAAGGGATTGCAGCGTGACCATCCCCCCTGGGGGTTGATTTCTTGCTTTCTTTCTCTATGCCTCTCTCTGTCTGTCTGGTGAGTGCACGCACCCTGTAGCAAAAATCTCTCCAAAAAAAAAAAAAAAAGAGGGCACAGCAGGGCCAGCAGGTGGCATGGTGGTTAAGGGCGTTGTACTCTCACATGGCGAACCACAGTTCGAATACCAGACCTGGTGGCTTGCTTTCTCAGTTTTTCTCTCTTTCTCTCACTCTGTCCCTCTATGGTCATTTTTTTTTCTTCTAAATAATAAAATAAATAAAGTTAAATAAGATAATTCTTTTTTTTAAAAAAAGGGAACAGCTCAGTGTGTAGTTGTCACCACTGTCTGACTTTATAGCATTTTATTACCCCCTCAGTAAAAATCCTCATAACCATCAGCAATGAATCCCTACTCCTTCCTCTCCCTAGACTGTGGCAATTGCTCATTTACTTTCTGTTTCTCTAGATTTACCTATGTTAGTTATTTCTTATAAATGGAATCATATAGTATATGGTTTTTAGCTCCTTTCATTTAACAGATGCTTTTAAGATTTTCCCATGCTGTAGCATCTATCAGTTCTTCATTTCTTCTCCTCCTCTTCCATTTTTAATGTTAGAGGGAGTAGAGTGTGTGTGTGTGTGTGTGTGTGTGTGTGTGTGTGTGCAAGAGAGAGAGTGAGCGCACACATGCACAAATTCACTTTTCTATCCAGTTCTTAATCTCATCAGAAGCCTGGGTACATGTGCATGCACTGGCATGTTTTTCAAGCTGATGAGGCTGGGACTCAAACCCTGGATGGCCATGTGCACTTGACCACTTCTACATAGTGACTAGCTTCTATGGTATGGGACAGCCTGATTTCTTTTTATTGCTGAATAACATTCTGTTGTACAGATATACCACATTTCATTTACCTATTCATCAGTTGTTAGACATTGGATTATTTCTGCTTTTTAGATGTATGGGTTGTATGCAATCCCTGTCAAAATCCCAGATATCTTTTCACGGAATTGGCAAGCTGATCCTAAAATTCATATGGATACGCAAGGGAACTAGAATTGCCAATTGGTTTGATTCCACTTGTTAGCTATTATGAATAATGCTGAGAAAAATTGTGTACAAGTTTTGTATAAAATATGTTTTCATTTCTTTTGGGCATATATGTTGAAGTAGAATTTCCAGGTCATGAGACAACTATATATTTAACTTTTTTTTTTTTTTAAATTTTTGCCAAAGGGCACATGTGTTCATCATAGAGAGAGGGAAAATAAGGAAGCATCTCCCATAGAGAATAGTCATGCCACAATCCTTTCTCCTCCATTTATCTCTGCTGGCATGTTTTGCGAACTACCTCCTCCTCCATTTATCTCTGCTGGCATGTTTTGCAAACTACCTCCTAATCATGTGGGATTCAGCTGCCTTAACCACCATCCCGCTAGCTGGTCCTGTTTAACTTTTGGAGGAACCGTTAAACTTTCCCAAAGCATCCATACAATTAGGTCATCGGAAAAGTTATGATGTATTCTTCTATGTTTTTCTATCCAAAAATATGTCATGACTTTCCTGATGACCTAGTATCTCACATTCTCACCAGCAATGTATAAGGGTTTCATTTTAGGGCTACTAATTTATCTTGAATTAATTTTTGTGTTTGGAGTCAATAAGGAGCCTAATTTCATTCTTTCACATGTGGATAATAAGTTGTGTCAGACTATTCTTCCTCTCTGAATTGTCTTAAATTCATGTAAGAAATCAATATGAGAATTCATTTCCGGAGTCCCAATTCTTAAACTTTTTTGAAGTTTATTTTGTTTATTTGTTCCAACTATTTTTCCAGTTTATTTATTTGTGAGAGAGACATACAGACAACACCCACAACACAATCCTGATGCTGAGATCCATCCCTAACTTTAGCTGGCTCTGGATAATGGCCATGCATGTACTAATGCACTTAGGGAAGTCTCTAGACTCAAACCCAGATCCCCTCCCTCCCATGGGGCTCAGCCTTACAAACTGTGCTTTACCATTGTGCCACCCTCTTGGCTCCCTGGAGTCTCTTTTTTTTCTTTCTTTCTTTCTTTCTTTCTTTCTTTCTTTCTTTCTTTCTTTCTTTCTTTCTTTTTTAAGAGTTACTTTTTAAATATAACTTTATTTATTTATTTATTTATTTTAATTTGACCACAGGACAGAGCAAGAGAGAGAGATGGAAAGTGAGAACAGAATGCAAGCCACCAGATCCAAGATTTGAACCATGGTCGGCCATATGGGAGTCCAGCGCTCTTAACGACCACTCTGGCCCCCTGGAGTCTCATTTCTACTCCTCTGATCTATATGACTGTCCATATGCCAGTACCACACTGAGTTGATTGCCACTGCTTTGTCTTAAGTTTTAAATTGAGGAAGTATGAGTCCTACTTTGTTCTTTTTCAAATTGTTTTAGCAGTTCTGAGTCTCTTTCATTTCCATATACATTTTAGGATCATCTGATCAATTTCTGAAAAATAAACAGCTGGGATTTTGAAAGGCATTGCATGAATCTGGTATTAACTTAGGGAGTATTTCTATTTTTTTTGTTAGATTTTTGCTACAGGGTGCACATGTTTGCTGGAGAGACAGAGAAAAAGAGAGAGAGAGACAAAAGGTGAGGAATCACTTTCCAGAGAGATGGCCATGCTGCAATCCCTTCTCTTCCATTCTCCTCTTGGGATCTTGGACATGCACATACATGCACCTGGCGTGAGTTTTAAGTTGCCAAGTCTGGGACTTGAACTCTGGTTGACTACATGGGAGTCTAGCAACATAAGCATTATGCGATCTGCTGGTCCCTTGCTATCTTAATATTCTTTCAGTCAGCCAACTTGAGATGTATTTCCACTTGTTTAGACCTTCTTTAATGCCTTACAGTTATGTTTGGTAGTTTTCAATGTACAAATATTGTACTTCTTTTGTTAAATTTTTTGTAAAATTTTATTTTTTAATGTTATTGTAAATGGAAATGTTCAGTTTTGAGATTGTGTATTCCTAGCATATAGGAATATAATTGATTTTTGCCTGTTCATCTTACATCCTACAACCTGACTGAACTTGTAAATTTGGGGGGCTATCAGATGGTGTGGACTCCTACATGGCCAACTGTGGTTTTGGTTTTGCATGTCTAAAATTCAAGAGGAGAATGGAGGAGAAGGGATTGCTATGTGGCCATCCTCCACTGGGGGTGAGTTGTTACTTTCCCTCTCAGTGTCTCCCTCTGGAGAGTGTATACAGCCTTTGGCAAAAACCTTAGATAAATAAAAAATAATAAATTGGAGAACGGTCCTTCCCCTTGTATTTTCTGGACATGGTTGTATAGATTGACAGGATATCTTTCATACTTATTCCTCCTTCTGATATTGTGTGTGTGTGAAAATGTTGCTCAGCCAGAGGTATTCTGATACTTCTGCTTTCTATAGTTTCTCCTAAGCCCAGGAGTTAAAAGAAGTCTGTTCAGTGCCAGATGTTTGTGTGTGTGCCCCAAATCCTGACAGGATGAAGAAATGGAGGAGAAGGAATTGCAGTGTGACCAAGCCCCATTCTGAGTATTTTCCCCTGTCTCATTCTGTCTCTCTCTGGTGAGTGCCTGTGTCCTTGAGTAATTTCCTTAAGTCTGTTCAAATACTATGCAACTTTAGCTCATATTTCCCAGTTTTGTGAAAGAACTGAAAAGATGAGACAGTTTATTTCAAATCCTTGTGTTGGTCACATTGGCGGAACATTTTAGTGTGACGTTGTATGTCATTATGTTTAGTGTGTACATTCTATGTATAATGCACTTAGTGAAAAGATGAGATTACTGATCTAGTGTAGGTGAGAGAACTTGTGAAAAATGATCTCTTAGGTGGTATTTAGTATGCATGTGTGCAAGGAATCACTTTAGTAACTTTCCACAGATTCTATTTATATTTTAATGACTGTGATTCAGGTTTAACAATCC
>NW_006159512.1:7368067-7410499 GCF_000334495.1 Tupaia belangeri chinensis
AATTTTCCTACTTATGTACAGCATTGATTTTGAATTTAACAGCTAGGTACAAGGAATTTAGATTTTCCTTCTTCTTCCATTTGATCCTTCAATAACCTTTCCTAGTTTCTTATGTTAGATCTTAACCCTGATAGCATAATATTAGGGCTAACTAAAACCAGTACTGAATCATACCCCCTCCCCAACACACACATAGAATCTGCTTTCAGTGACCACATACTTGAACTTCTGGCCCAGTTTCTGTCATTATAAATCATTATATAAATCAGTCCATTGGGGAAAGAGCTAGTTCCTCTCAAATGTATCTTCTCAGACAGCCCCTGAATCCTGGACAGGGTTTATATCAAATTAGGGTACAATCGTGGCATGAGGCAAGTAGGAAATTCTTCCTAGGTGAGGATCCCCCAACACAGCCCAAGTTAGTTTTAACCTTCTAAGGTAATACAAGCTCAACAGCTAGAAGCAGGATATTATACCCCTTCTTATAGCAGCTTGCTTTTAATGTAATTAATACTTCACGTGACAAGTTCTTTGTAGAAACTAAAAACCCTTCTTAAGGCTGAAAAAGACCTTCCTAGGGATTTATTTCATTTTGGTAAATAAATAGTACTAAAAACTAAGTTGTACTTATTATTTCAGCATCAGAAATTCATCATCACTTTCTATTTCAGAATCTTTAGTCCTCCTTCCTATGTTTCCACAAATACTTCTGATTTATTTTTCCAGCATGTCTCATACCCTACAGACTTTAAGAAACACATATATTTATCTTCTTGTCTTCACTTTATAGATCATGTCATGTTTGCCCTTTTATTTTATTTTATTTTATTTTATTTTATTTTATTTTATTTTATTTTATATTTGAGAGGTTTTGCTATAGGGCATGTGAGCTCGCCAGACAGACAGAGAAGACAGAGAGACAGAAAGCAAGAAATCACCCCCTGGGGGGATGGCCACGCCCAATCCCTTGTCCTCCATTCTCCTCTCGGGATGTTGGTCACACACACACGCCTGGCATAAGTTTAAGTCACGGGGTCTGGGACTCGAACCGTGGTCAACTACATGGGAGTCCAGCGACTCTCAATAGCCATTACGCCAACTGCTGGTCCCCAATGCTTGCCCTTTTAAACTTCCCCACTCTTGGGTCCTTTATGAAATAACTTTGTATTCGATGGAGACTTGTTAGACCTAAGTGTGATAATATTCTCTGTGTCTTGTGGGTTGAATAAAATGCAATTAAAACTTACTACTTTGTTAAAATTAGACCTAAGTGTGATAATATTCTCTGTGTCTTTTGGGTTGAGTAAAATACTATTAAAACTTACTGCTTTGTTAAAGGGAATCTTCTGAGAGAAGCCATGTGTACTTTGCACTTGAACTGCATAAGAAGTTTTATGAAGAGGTGTGGGGCCACAGAAATCCTTGCTTTCTACTTCTTGTAGTCCAGATGCTTCTAACCTCAGGCAACAAAGTAAAAACATACATGAGACAAGCCAATAAATCAGAAAGCAGTGACAGCAGCCCGAGCGGAGTGCTATAACTTTTTTATCGTCACACGTGAAGTGATCATGTGGCTTATTACTGCTGAAAATTCACGTCCTAACAGGTGGCAGTTCCAGTCCTGTGTAGCCTTGCCACTGCGCTTTCTTTAGCCAGCTCCTCTTTGCTTTGTCCCAGGTTTGAAGATCAGGATCGCTTTTCTCATCCTTTTAGTGGTGTAAACCTCCTGACCCACGCCGTGTCCTCTTACAATGTAGTCAGTCAAGTCCAGTAGTGATCTTCTGCTGGCTTTTGATTGTTCCCACAGAAACACAGACCTCTGGAGGCTCATGCTGGGTGTAAAGCGTAGTGTGTAAGGATCAAGAAAGGAGGCATCTGCTGATGAGTCAGTTCCTTAGTAGGAGTCAGTGACATTGTCTTCTTTATTTTTCCTTTCTGGCCAAGCTTTGATTCAACCTGGTCTGGAGTTGGAAACCCCAACAGTACAACTTTGCGCCCACGCACATACAAACACACACAGAGTTTTTAAGAGAGAGGCCTATACTAAAGGACTGCTCATTTGATTAGTTTTGGGGGCTTTTGAAGAGAAACTGTCAACATGCATCTCACTTAGTTTTAAAAGAATGATTTTTCTTCTCTTTTATAGAGCTTTGTCATAGGGCATGAAAGCACTCTCAATATGGTCTTACTGTACCACAGTCCCCTTTACCATGCCCTCCAGTTCCTCAGGATCCTGGATTCCTGCACTCATGCTCATGTGTTTTCAAGCCAACCTGGAGATCTGAAGCTGCAGTTGGCCAAATGGCTTGGGCCTTACTGGGTACTTTCAGGACCATGGCATCACAAGATGGTTCCCTCTACTCTTAAATATGATTGAGTACAGCAGTGAAAAGGCAAATAACATCTTATGATGATGATGGCTTTAACTTCAGGGATCCCTGAAGGTGTACTTACCACTTTTGTGGGCTAGTGGTCTAAGGAAGTTAGGGAAGCTATTTTTAGAGGTATTTATGTTGTGTCAGAAAAGTTGTTGGGATTCTGTTCATACAAAGGGAATCAAGAAATCCAACCAGAGGCCCTTGCTAGCTGTAGATTGCTGGACTCCATCTTGATTGACTTCCAATTTCCAGAGTTTTTCAACCTCAAGTTAGTCAGAGTGCAGATGACAGAAGATGATGGAATGAAGATGCAGGAGTCAAATTTTTTCCACAAATCTAAACATGAGCATGCTATTATGGTCTCTATAAAGGAGTTTGGGAAGCTATTAACCTTCAATTCCAGAAGTTCATTCTGCCTTTAGAAAAGGTGGAAGAATAATACAGTAAGTGCTCCCTTCATCGTGATTCAGTTTGCTACTTTTGCTTTAGCTTCTTTCCTTGCAATCCCTTTTGTCTCTTCTCTTCCTACCTCTCTCCTCCACACACGTGCATACTCATGTGCATGCACACACACTCTCTCACACACACACTTTATTCCTTCCATGAGCCATTTGAAATAAGTTGCAGACATCTTGACTTTTATCCCTAAATATTTCAACATGTGTCTCTTAAGAACAAGGAAGGCAGCTGTGCTGAGATAACAGATTTCCCGATCAGCTCTGATGGCACATTTGGGCATGACTTGTTATCTTGGTTTGCTGTGAAACATTACCTGAGGGTATTTTCAAAACTGACTTTGTACTTTCCATACTTCATACCACCTTTCCGTTTTCTAGTTACGCCCAGTGACTTTTGGTTCTTTAGATGCTGTGATGTTCCTGTGATATGAAGCTAGAGCTGGTTTCTGCAGTTGCAGGAAAAGGATGGATAATCAAGGTCTTTCCAAAGACATAAATATCAGTTATACTAGAGCTTTGTAAGCAATACACAGACTGTCCACCCGAGTCCCACTCCAAGGAAGATCGTATATACTGTCTGGCTCTCTACGGGCTTTGAGTAGACACCAGTGAGAGACAGTAGTTTTAGCAGGTAAAATCACGTAGTGTTAGATGAGAACCTCTTCCTTGAGTAAGTGTTCTGGAATGGAAGTTTTTCCCTTTACAAAGACCTTGTTCAAAGTATCTTGCTTTATCTCCCCAAGAAAGCAAAGATTTGAATTGGTTCTTTTCATCCTTCCTTTCTTCTCTTTCTCTTTTTCCTCCTTCTCCCTTTTCTTTTTCCTCTTCTTCATCATCAGAGAGGATGTGCACACTTGCCAAAGAGTGGAAGAGAACACTCCTCAATGAGGTACAGTCACACCATAACCTTTTTTCTCCATCCCATCAGGATTTGATGCTGGGCTGGAGTTTGAACCAAAGTAGATCACGTGGAATCTAGCTTCCAATGTACTGCATTTAACCCCTGAGCTACAGGGCTGGCCCTTGAATGAATTACTACGTTTACTAAAGTCAAAGAGAATTTTATTGACTCTGAAGAGCAAATATGAATATGAATATAATGGGCTGGTATGCAACTATTATAATGCTAAAAAATAAAAGTTTGAGAGATACAGGAAAGAAAAGTCATGCACAATCCCATCATGCCAGTCAAACTAATATGACTATCTCATATATCCTTTTCAGGATTGTATATGCAGTTTCACATAATTGTAAAACCATGCTACACAGGATTTAGTATTCTGTTTCTTTTCAATTAACATTTCACCAAGGGACTGGCAGTTGGTGTAATGGCTATGTCACTGGATTCCCATGTAGTTGACTGCAGTTCGAGTCCTGGATCTGGTGGCTTAAACTCATGCCAGACATGTGTGCCTGTGTGCCCAAGATCCCAAGAGGAGATTGGAGGAGAAGGGACTCTGGCCTGGCCATCCCCTCTGGGGGCGATTTCTTGATTTCTGTCTCTCTGTCTCTCTCTGTCTTTCTGGTGTGCACTCGTGCCCTAGAGCAAAAAAAAAAAACAAAACAAAACAAAAAAAACAAAAACAAACAAACAAAAAACTTGCCCAAAAAAAGGAACAGAAAAAGAACATTTCAGTAAACTATGTCCATGTTGTTTTGGATCTTGAATAATGTACAACCATTAACATTATCATAGAACAAAGGTATAATAATTTCATCCTCTCCCTAATGTCAGACATTGGTTGTTTCTAATTTTTTAGTATAATCGATGATGCGGTGTAATTTTTGGTAATAATGACATGAAAAGAAGTGAGGATGGGGACTAATAGAATAAAATAAGTTGGAAAACAGGAACAGAAGCTCTTTGCAACCAAGCCTTGGGAGGGAGAGAGGCAGCTGAGGCAGGTCTAAACTTTGTCCTTGTGTCTAGAAAGGTGATGGACATGTTCAGGAGGTAGGGGTAGAGTGCCGGAAAATCCATTTGTTTCCACTGGATTTTACAGGCTATTAGTATGATTGACCCTAAAGCTATAGACCTTATATTGAAAAGGGATTTGAAAATGTCCCTCTTTAGGTGAAGGTAGTTGTATTAATAAAAATTACATAAAAATTTTTTATTGGAAGACTAAGAGGTTCGGGCCAGGAGGTGGTGCAGTGGTACTGCAACTGGACTCACATGGGAAGTGTCCTGAGGACTCTTCACGTCCTGGGACCTTCCTGGGCATGTCAACTGAGACTGGAGGTGGGTGGTTCCAGGATAGGCCCTGTTGGGGTGTCTGTCACTCTCTCTCTTTCAATAGGTGAAAATAGATCAAAAACAAAATTTAAATAAAAAAAAAAGACTAGGAGGGACCAGCAGATGGCATAATGGTTATGTTGCAGGACTGTGACTTAATTGACAATGGTTCAAGTCCTGGACCCAGCAGCTTTAAAAATGCACACTGGCTGCATATGCTTGTGTGCCCAAGATCCCAAGACGAGAATGGAGGACAAGGAATTGTGGCATGGCTATCTGATTTTCACTTTCTGTCTCTCTGTCTCTCTCTGTCACTCTTTCAAGCATATGTACCCTACAGCAAAAAATCTCTAAAAACAAAAAAAACCAAAAGGGACTAGGAGGTGGTGGTCATTATTATGAATATAGTGTTCTTCTTTTTTTTTTTAAGGTAAATTTTCACAAGTAAGAATACTAGGTTAAAAGGTATACCTTCTCTGGGCCAGCAGGTGGCATAGAGGTTAAGGCTGCTGGATCTTACATGGCTGACTGCAGTTTGAGTCCTGGACCCAGCAGCTTGAAAAACATGCTGGACGCCTATGTGTTCATGCCCAAAATCCTGGAAGAAGAATGAAGGAGAACGCATTGCTATGTGGCTGTCCTCCCTAGGGGTAGGGGGTACTTTTTCATTCTTCCTCACTCTTTCTTTGTCCCTCCCTAGTGAGCACATGTACCCTATAGCAAACTAAAACAGAACAAACAAAATGTATACCATTTCAGTGTAGAGGGCCAGCAGGTGGTATGGTGGTTAAGGGCGCTGGACTCCCACATTGCAGACCATGGTTTGAGTCCCAGACCTGGTGGTTTGCTTTCTCACTCTCTCTCTCTCTCTGTCTCTCTCTGGTCAAATTTAATTAATAAATTAAAGCTAAATAAAATATTTTTTTAAAGTATGCCATTTCAGTGGTTCTTGATTTATATTGTCAAATAATTTTTCAAAAGAATAGTATCAGCTGATACTGCACACTCCTCCGTGTCCACGGACTCACTTTACTATACATTTACTAACACTGGGGGTTTTCATTTTTAATATGTAAGAAATGACATTTCATCACTTTAATCTGCATTTGTTATTATGAAATGAAATAAAATCATGTCTTTTTCATTCCAGGTTTACTATTTTCTTTCTAATGAATTGACTATTCTTGGTTTTTATTCACTTTACCATTTTGGCTCTGCTGCTACCTTAACAATTTTTTGAATTCTTTTTTTTTTTTCCCTGTAAGTAATTTCCCTATGCTGTGCTTTTGCCATAAAACAAAACAAACAAACAAACAAAAACCAAAAAAACCCCAAACTATTGTTATGGGCCAGCAGGTGACATGGGAGATAAGGGGGCTAAGGGACTGGATCTCACATGGTCAACTATGTGGTTCCAGTCGTGGAACCGGTGGCTTGAAAAACACAGCAGATGCATGCGCACATTTGCCCAAACTCCTGAGAGGAGAATGGAGGACAAGGGATTGCAGAATGGTCATCTGCCCTGGAGAGTGATTCCTCACTTTCTCTCTCTCTCTTACTCTTTCTCAGTTTCTCTGCAACAAAGTACACATATCCTATATCAAAAACTATAAGAAACAAAACCCCAAACAATGATTATATAGGCCAACGTGTAGCATAGTGCTTACAGAAGCTGGATCTCACATGGCCAATGATGATTCAAATTTCAACCATGGCAGTTTGAAAAGCATGTGGGACACGTGTGTATACTCAAAACCTGGACTGGACAGAGAAATGCAGAAGGAAGTGTGGTGTGGCCACACTCCAGTGGAGGGTGCTTTCTTGCTCTCTCTGGGAAGCACATGTGCCCTCTGGAAGCTTAAAAAAAAAACAAGAACAAAACCCCCAAAACTGCTATTATTGTTTTGCAGTACAAGCTGCTGCTTCATTGATTTATTTTTGTATTTCCTTCTAAGTTTAGGAAGTTACAGCCTTTCTAGATGTCTGAGAAGTTTCCATGTACATGACCCATGTCCTCTAGTCCTCCAGCCCATCAGATCTTGGGCACTCATGTGCATGCCCTGTGTGTTTTCAGGGTGATGGGTCCTGGGGATGCAAATCTTGGTTGCAATGTGGGATCTAGCTTCTCCTGAGGAGATTGTTAGTGCTGTGTCACAAAGCCACCCCGTCATACTTTTAAAAATGCATTTATTGGGACCAGCAGTTAGCATAATGGCTATGTCGCTGGACTCCCACACTCCTCCGTGTCCACGGACTCACTTTACTATACATTTACTAACACTGGGGGTTTTCATTTTTAATATGTAAGAAATGACATTTCATCACTTTAATCTGCATTTGTTATTATGAAATGAAATAAAATCATGTCTTTTTCATTCCAGGTTTACTATTTTCTTTCTAATGAATTGACTATTCTTGGTTTTTATTCACTTTACCATTTTGGCTCTGCTGCTACCTTAACAATTTTTTGAATTCTTTTTTTTTTTTCCCTGTAAGTAATTTCCCTATGCTGTGCTTTTGCCATAAAACAAAACAAACAAACAAACAAAAACCAAAAAAACCCCAAACTATTGTTATGGGCCAGCAGGTGACATGGGAGATAAGGGGGCTAAGGGACTGGATCTCACATGGTCAACTATGTGGTTCCAGTCGTGGAACCGGTGGCTTGAAAAACACAGCAGATGCATGCGCACATTTGCCCAAACTCCTGAGAGGAGAATGGAGGACAAGGGATTGCAGAATGGTCATCTGCCCTGGAGAGTGATTCCTCACTTTCTCTCTCTCTCTTACTCTTTCTCAGTTTCTCTGCAACAAAGTACACATATCCTATATCAAAAACTATAAGAAACAAAACCCCAAACAATGATTATATAGGCCAACGTGTAGCATAGTGCTTACAGAAGCTGGATCTCACATGGCCAATGATGATTCAAATTTCAACCATGGCAGTTTGAAAAGCATGTGGGACACGTGTGTATACTCAAAACCTGGACTGGACAGAGAAATGCAGAAGGAAGTGTGGTGTGGCCACACTCCAGTGGAGGGTGCTTTCTTGCTCTCTCTGGGAAGCACATGTGCCCTCTGGAAGCTTAAAAAAAAAACAAGAACAAAACCCCCAAAACTGCTATTATTGTTTTGCAGTACAAGCTGCTGCTTCATTGATTTATTTTTGTATTTCCTTCTAAGTTTAGGAAGTTACAGCCTTTCTAGATGTCTGAGAAGTTTCCATGTACATGACCCATGTCCTCTAGTCCTCCAGCCCATCAGATCTTGGGCACTCATGTGCATGCCCTGTGTGTTTTCAGGGTGATGGGTCCTGGGGATGCAAATCTTGGTTGCAATGTGGGATCTAGCTTCTCCTGAGGAGATTGTTAGTGCTGTGTCACAAAGCCACCCCGTCATACTTTTAAAAATGCATTTATTGGGACCAGCAGTTAGCATAATGGCTATGTCGCTGGACTCCCATGTAGTCAACCGCGGTTTACATCCCGGACCCGGTGGCTTAAACTCACGCCGGGCACGTGTGTGTGCGTGCCCAAGATCCCGAGAGGAGAATGGAGGAGAAGGGATTGCAGCGTGGCCATCCCCCCTGGGGGGTGATTTCTCGCTTTCTGTCTCTCTGTCTCTCTCTGTCTGTCTGGCGAGTGCACGTGCCCTATCACAAAAACTTCTCAAAAAAATGCATTTATCTATATTGCTTTGTGATGGCTCTTTAGCATAAATTACTCTATTTGCCTATTTCTGGGTTGCCTAATCTCTTCAGACAGCCCCTGAATCCTGGACAGGGCTTATGTCAAATTAGTATACAATTGTGGACTGAGACAAGTAATAGATTTTCCTAGGCGAGGATATCCCAACAGAGCCCAAGTTAGTTTTAATCTTCTGAGGAATTACAAGCTCAACAGCTAGAAGCAGGATATTATAATCTTTTTTTTTTTTTTTTTTTTGCTATAGGGTACGTATGCTTGCTAGAAAGACAGACAGGAGAAAGACAGAAAGCAAGAAATCACCACCCAGAGGGGATGGCCATGCTGCAGTCCCTTCTCCATTCTCTTCTTGGGATCTTAATGTTCCAGCAACATAGCCATTACGTCAACTGCTGGTCCCTATAACCCTTCTTAAAGTAGCTTGCTGTTAATGTGATTAGTACTTCATATGACAAGTTCTTTGTAGAAACTAAAAACCCTATTTAAGGCTGAAAAAAACCTTCCTAAGGTTTTATTTCATTTTGGTAAATAAATAGTACTAAAAACTAAGTTGTATTTATTATTTCAGCATCAGAAATTTATCACACTCCGATTTCAGAATCTAGTCCTCCTTCCTGAGTTTCCGCAAATACTTCTGATTTATTTTTCCAGCATGTCTCATACCCTGCAGACTTTTAAAAAACACATATAATTATCTTCTTGTCTTCACTTTATAGATCATGGCATGCTTGCCCTTTTTAATTTCCCCACTCTTGGGTCCTTTATGGGATAACTTTGTATTCGGTGAAGCCTTGTTAGACCTAAGTGTGATAATATTCTCTGTGTCTTTTGGGTTGAGTAAAATACTATTAAAACTTACTGCTTTGTTAAAGGGAATCTTCTGAGAGAAGCCATGTGTACTTTGCACTTGAACTGCATAAGAAGTTTTATGATGAGGTGTGGGACCACAGAAATCCTTGCTTTCTACTTCTTGTAGTCCAGATGCTTCTAACCTCAGGCAACAAAGTAAAAACATACATGAGACAAGCCAATAAATCAGAAAGCAGTGACAGCAGCCCGAGCGGAGTGCTATAACTTTTTTATCGTCACACGTGAAGTGATCATGTGGCTTATTACTGCTGAAAATTCACGTCCTAACAGGTGGCAGTTCCAGTCCTGTGTAGCCTTGCCACTGCGCTTTCTTTAGCCAGCTCCTCTTTGCTTTGTCCCAGGTTTGAAGATCAGGATCGCTTTTCTCATCCTTTTAGTGGTGTAAACCTCCTGACCCAGGCCGTGTCCTCTTACAATGTAGTCAGTCAAGTCCAGTAGTGATCTTCTGCTGGCTTTTGATTGTTCCCACAGAAACACAGACCTCTGGAGGCTCATGCTGGGTGTAAAGCGTAGCGTGTAAGGATCAAGAAAGGAGGCATCTGCTGATGAGTCAGTTCCTTAGTAGGAGTCAGTGACATTGTCTTCTTTATTTTTCCTTTCTGGCCAAGCTTTGATTCAACCTGGTCTGGAGTTGGAAACCCCAACAGTACAACTTTGTGCCCACGCACATACAAACACAGAGGTTTTAAGAGAGAGGCCTATACTAAAGGACTGCCTCATTTGATTATTTTTGGGGGCTTTCGAAGAGAAACCAGCTACATGCATCTCGGTTTAAAGAGATTCTCTCTCTTTTTTTTTTTTTTAATAGAGCTTTGTCTTAGGGTGTGAAAGCATTTTCAATAGGGTTTTATCATACCACAGTCCCCTTTCCCAGCCCTCCAACTCCTCAGGATCCTGGATTCCTGCAATCATGCTCGTTTTTCAAGCCAACCTGGAGATCTGAAGCTGCAGTTGGTTATATGGCTTCAGCCTTACCTGGTACTTTCAGGACCATGGCATCACACAGATAGTTCCCTCTACTCTTAAACATTATTGAGTCCAGCAGTGAAAGAAAACAAGATCTTATAATGATGATGGTTTTAACTTCAGAGACCCCTGAAGTTGTACCTTCCAATTTTTGTGGGCTAGTGGTCTAGGGAAGTTAGGGAAGCTATTTTCAGAGGTATGTATGTTGTGTCAGAGAAGTTGCTGGGATTCTGTTCATACAAAGGGAATCAAGAAGTCCAACCAGAGGCCCTTTCTAGCTGTAGGTTATTGTACTCCAGTTTGATTGACTTCCTATTTCCAGTGTTTTTCAACCTCAAATTAGCCAGAATGCAGGTATATGACAGAATGAAGATGCAGGAAGCAAATTTTTTCCACAAATCTGAACATGAGCATGCTATTATGGGCTCCATAAACGAGCTTTGAAAGCTATTAACCTTGGGAACCAGTAGTTAGCAATAATGCCTATGTCGCTGGACTCCCACGTAGTCGACCGAGGTTTGTGTCTCGGACCTGGTGGCTTAAGACTCACGCCGGGTGCGTGTGTGTGCGTGCCCAAGATTCTGAGAGGAGAATGGAGGAGAAGGGATTGCGGCGTGACCATCCCCCCTGGGTGGGGATTTCTCGCTCTCTGTCTCTATGTCTCTCTCTGTCTGTCTGGCGAGCACACATGCCCTATAGCAAAAACCTCTCCAAAAAAAAAAAAAAAAGATAAGAAAAAAAAAGCTATTAACCTTCAATTTCAGAAGTTCATTCTGCCTATAGAAAAGTTGGAAGAATAATACAGTAAGTGCTCCATCGTGATTCAGTTTGCTACTTTTGCTTTATATTTTTTTCTTGCAATCTCTTTTGTCTCTTATTTTCTTTCTCCTTGTACCTCTCTCCTCTACACATGTGCATACTCATGTGCATGCACACGTACTCACACATACACTCACACACTTTATTCCTCCCATGAGCCATTTGAAATAAGTTGCAGACATCATGACTTTCAACCCTAAATATTTCAGCATGTGTCTCTTAAGAACAGACATTGTTCTAT
This sequence comes from Tupaia belangeri chinensis, assembly GCF_000334495.1. Taxonomy (NCBI): domain Eukaryota; kingdom Metazoa; phylum Chordata; class Mammalia; order Scandentia; family Tupaiidae; genus Tupaia; species Tupaia belangeri. Next base: position 7,379,743 of record NW_006159512.1, read on the forward strand.
ATAAACCCAGGGAATTTTATGTAGTTACAATACCGTCCAAAAGCTGTTCATATTAAAATGTGCTCAATTGTCCTCCACATTTTTTTTTAATCTAACATCTAAGGATTATATGAGGGGCCTTCAGTTTGTGGAACATGTATGTTATGAGAAAACGAAGCACTGACTTCCAAATGTTTTTGCACTGAAATGAACTCATGCTTTCTTTTTTTCCAAGAACTCCTTGAAGTCCCCTGATGTGTTTCAATTTGTGGCCAGTTATATTTTGCAGTTAGGTAGTCAGACCCCTACAGAGAGTGGCTAAATTAAAAAAACGTGCTTTCTTACTCCGAGTAACCAGCTAGACACGCCCCTGTGTTGCCTAGGAAGGCAGCTGTGCTGAGATAACAGATTTCCTGATCAGCTCTGATGGCACATTTGGGCATGACTTGTTATCTTGGTTTGCTGTGAAACATTACCTGAGGGTATTTTCAAAACTGACTTTGTACTTTCCATACTTCATACCACCTTTCCGTTTTCTAGTTACGCCCAGTGACTTTTGGTTCTTTAGATGCTGTGATGTTCCTGTGATATGAAGCTAGAGCTGGTTTTTGCAGTTGCAGGAAAAGGATGGATAATCAAGGTCTTTCCAAAGACATAAATATCAGTTATACTAGAGCTTTGTAAGCAATACACAGACTGTCCACCCGAGTCCCACTCCAAGGAAGATCGTATATACTGTCTGGCTCTCTACGGGCTTTGAGTAGACACCAGTGAGAGACAGTAGTTTTAGCAGGTAAAATCACGTAGTGTTAGATGGGAACCTCTTCCTTGAGTGAGTGTTCTGGAATGGAAGTGTTTCCCTTTACAAAGGCCTTGTTCAAAGTATCTTGCTTTATCTCCCCAAGAATGCGAAGAGTTGAATTGATTTCTTCTTCCCCTCCATTCTTCTCCTCATTCTCATTTTTTGTTTTCTTCATCATCATCGTCATCATCAGAGAGGGTGTGCACACTTGCCAGAGAGAAAAAGAGAACACTCCTCAATGAGGTACAGTCACGCCATAACCTTTTTTCTCCATCCCATCAGGATTTGATGCTGGGCTGGAGTTTGGACCAAAGTAGATCATGTGGAATCTAGCTCCCAATGTACTGCACTTAACCACTGAGCTACAGGAGTGACCCTTGAATGAATTACTACGTTTACTAAAGTCAAAGAGAATTTTATTGACTCCGAAGAGCAAATATGAATATGAATATAATGGGTTGATATGCAACTTTTATATTTATAATCCAAAAAATCAAAGTTTGAGAAGTACAGGAAAAGAAAAGTCATGCATTATCCCATCATGCCAGTGTATGTAATATGACTATCTGGCATATTCTTTTCGTTACTTTCACATGCAGAGTTTCACATAATTATAAAACCATGCTGCATAGGATTTGATGTTCTCTTTCTTTTCAGTTAACATTACACTAAACTATGGCCATGTTGTTTTGAATCTTGAATAATATACAACAATTAACATTATCATAGAACAAGAGCTATAATAATTTCGTCCTCTCCCTAATGTCAGACATTGGTTGTTTCTAATTTTTTAGTATAATCGATGATGCAATGAAATTTTTGGTAGTAATGACATGAAAAGAAGTGAGGATGGGGACTAATAGAGTAAAATAGGTTGGAAAGCAGGGACAGAAGCTCTTTGCAACCAAGCCTTGGGAGGGAGAGAGGCAGCTGAGGCAGGTCTAACTTTGTCCTTGTGTCTAGAAAGGTGATGGACATGTTCAGGAGGTAGGGGTAGAGTGTTGGGAAATCTATTTGTTTCCACTGGATTTTACAGGCTATTAGTATGATTGACCCTAATGCTATAAGCCTTATATTGAAAAGGGATTTGAAAATGTTCCCTTTAGGTGAAGGTAGTTATATTAATAAAAATTACTGAAAAAATAAATTTTAGGGAGGTTTTTGCTATAAGGTGTGTGCACTCGCCAGAAAGGCAAAGAGAGACAGAGAGTGACAGAGAGACAGAAAGAGAGAAATCAATCCCCAGGAGGGATGGCCACACCACCATCCCCATTCTCTATTTTTCTTTCTGGGTCTTGGGCACGCATGCACATGTGCCTGGTGTGAGTTTAAGCCACTGGGTCTGGGACTCAAACCACAGTCGACTACATGGGAGTCCAGCGACCTAGCCATTGTGCCAACTGCTGGTCCTGAAAAAATTTTTTTATTTGAAGACTAGGATTTTGGGGCCAGGAGGTGATACAGTGGTACTGTAACTGGACTCACGTGGGAAGTGTCCTGGGTTCATGTCCTGGGACCTTCCTGGGCATGCCAACTTAGACTGGAGGTGGATGGTGCCAGGATAGGTCCTGGGGGTGCCTGTCTCTCTCTTTCAATAAGTAAAAATAGGGACCAGCTGTTAGCATAATGGCTATGTCGCTGGACTCCCACATAGTCGACCGCGGTTCATGTCCCAGACCCAGTGGCTTAAAACTTACCCCGGGTGTATGTGCGTGCGTGCCCAAGATCCAGAGAGGAGACGGCGGAGAAGGGATTGCGGCGTGGCCATCCCCCCGGGGGGTGATTTCTCGCTTTCTGTCTCTCTGTCTCTCTCTGTCTGTCTGGCGAGCGCACGCACCCTATAGTGAAAACCTCTCCAAAAAAAGTAAAAATAGATAAAAGACAACAACAACAAAATTTAAATTAAAAAAAAAAAAAGATAAAAGACTAAGAGGGACCAGGAGATAGCCTAACAGTTATGTTGCTAAACTCTGACATGGTTGACCACGGTTTGAGTTCTGGATCTGGCAGCTTTAAAAACTCACACTAGGTGCATGTGCATGCATGCCCAAAATCCCAAGAGGAGAATAGAGGAGAAAGGATTGCAGCATGGTCATCTCCCCTGGGGAGTGTTTCATCACTTTCTCTCTCCCTCCTCCTCTCTCTCTCAGTCTCTCTCCAGCACAGTACATGTACCCTATATCAAAAACTTTAAGAAATATACCCCAAAACTATTACTATATAGGCCAGCCCTATAGTCTAATGTTTACAGAAGCTGGATCTCACATGGCCAACCATTACTCAAATTCCAACCATGGCAGTTTGAGAAAGATGCAGAGCACATGTGTGTATACTCAAAACCTGGACTGGATGGAGAAATGCAGAAGGGAGTGTGGTGTGACCACGTTCCATTGGAGGGTGCTTTCTCGCTCTCTCTGGCAAGCATATGTGCCCTCTGGCAGCTTAAAAAAAAAAAAAAAAAAGAACAAACCCTCCAAAACTACTATTATTGTTTTGCAGTACAACTTACTGCTTCATTTATTTATTAATTTATTTTTGTATTTCCTTCTAAGTTTAGGAAGTTACAGCCTTTCTAGATGTCTGAGAAGGTTCCATGTATATGTCTATTTCCTCTAGTCCTCCAGCCCATCAGATCTTGGGCACCATGTGCATGCCTTGCGTGTTTTCAGGGTGACAGGGGCTGGGGATGCAAATCTTGGTTGCAATGTGGGATCTTGCTTCTCCTGAGCAGAGTGTTTCTGCTGTGCCACAAAGCCACCCTCTTATACTATTTCAAAAATACATTTATCTATATTGCTTTGTGATGGCTTTTTAGCATAAATTATTCTATATGCCCATTTCTGGGTTACCTAATCACTTTTATTCATCTCTATGTGTATAAATATAAGTATGGAGCATATCTTATTATCACTGTTTAGTTTGACTTTTTACAAGTGAACCATAGGTTCTTCATGGATCCAAATATTAGAAATTGATCTTATGCCACAGGTGGCATGGTGGTTAAGGGGCTAGATCCCACATGACTAACTCTGTGGTTTGATTCTTAGACATGGCAGCTTGAAAAAGATGTCAGGAGTGTGTGTACATACCCAAAACTCTGGAGGAGAATGGAGGAGAAGGGATTATGGTGTGAGCATCCTTCTTGGGGATTTGTCATTTTCTCTTTCTCTGTGTCTCTCTTTCTGGCTAGTTTACATACACTATGGCAAAAATCTAAAAAGAAAAAGAAAAGAAATGAAATTGAGACCAGCATATGGTGTAATGGTTACATTGCTGGACTTGCACATTGTTGACCACAATTCGAGTCCCGGACCCAGCTGCTTAAAACTCATGGTGGGCATTTGTGCATTTGTGCATGCGTGCCCAAAATCCTGAGAGGATAATGGAGGAGAAGGGATTGCGTCATTGCTAATCTACCTGGGGGGGGTGATTTCTCACTACTATCTCTCTGTCTCTCTGGTGAGCACATGGGCCCTATACCAAAAATCTCCAAAAAAAAAAAAAAAAAGAAAGAAAAAGAAAAAAGAAACTGGTCTTAGGTAAAATAGTTGGGATGTAATAGGAGAACTTCATAATCGCCATCTTAGATCTGCATTTTTCTTTTTTTTTTTTTTGGAGAGGTTTTTGCTCACCAGACAGATAGAGAGAGACAGAGAGATAGAAAGCAAGAAATCACCCCCCAAGGGGGATGGCCACGCTGCAGTCCCTTCTCCTCCATTCTCCTCTTGGGATCTTGGGCACAGACATACACGTGCCCGGCATGAGCTTTAAGCCTCTGGGTCTGGGACGTGAATCGCGGTCAACTACATGGGAGTCCAGTGACACAGCCATTACGCTAACTGCTGGTCCCATAGATCTGCATTTTTCTGAGCAGTGGATTCTGTGCTATTTTTGCAATGGTTACTTAAAATATTTCTTTGAGTTCTTTTTAAAATTTTATTTCAAAATTAGGGGTATGGGAGGGGTGGTGGTGTGGTGTCGTGGCTGGGGTGCTGGACTCCCACATGACTGACCATGGTTTGAGTCCTGGATCTGGTAGCTCACTTTCTCACTTTCCCTCTCTCTTTTTCTCTCTCTAGTTAAATTAAAAACAAAACAAAACACAACAACAACAACAACAACAACAACACATAAGGGGGAAATTTAAAAACAATAACTTTATGAACAAAATTTTATTTGCCTTTTTTGTTACAGGAAGAATTTAAGAAAAAAATCTGTTTTGATCAGTTGGATAATGTTATTTATTTCTTTATCTATCCAGCTATTTGTTTATTTTATTTTTATTTTTGGCACACAATCTCTCTCTAGTAAGATTATACCTCTTCTTGATCACAAATGATATTCCTTTCCTTATGATGGCCCTCAGTGCTGGGTTCTGTGTATTGGCGAATGTCTTAGCTTAATAGCTGGGTGGTGCCCTTAGCATAGATGTTATGTAAGGAATTGTCACCTTCTTTTAGAGTCAGTCAGCCTATTGAAGCTGAAGGAGTCAGTAAGGCATATGGAATCAGGATGAAGTTTGTGTGACAGCTCTGACTCTGACATCAATTAATTAATTACCTGTTTGGAACTTGGTTTCCTCATCAGTAGAGTTAATAAGCTGGCCTAGTGACCATGTGTCTCTTCTAGGCTGATATTTTGTGTCTACCTTACATTATCTGTTACTACTAGGAATTCTTACTTCTACATTGCCATCTAAATAAAAACGAATAATTAAAATAAAAATTAAAAAATCAAAAAGAGAAAGTGAAAACCAAAGCATACTTTTTTAAAAATTGGGGGAGGGGCAGGCAGGTGGCATGATGGTTAAGGTGCTAGAGTTCCACACCGGGAGCCTTGGTTCTATCCTGGACATGGCAGCTTGTTTTCTGACTTTCTCTTTCTTTCTCTCTGGCCAAATTTAACATAATAACAATAATCATAAATAAATTAAATTAATAATTCTTAAAACTTCTTTTTAAGACAATGTCTTACTTTATTACAGTCCTCCGACCCTAGCCTCCCAGCTGAGACTACAGATGTACACCACCACACCTGGCTGTTTTAGTCAGGGTCTCTCGATGTTGCCCCACCAGCCTTGAGCTCGCCATCTTCCTACATCAGCCTCCCTGAGTTGCTGGGATGACAGGCCTGTGCTACTGCCTAGACTGAACATCAAACCTGGGCTTCCCATGTGGTAAACCTGCAGAGCACAGCATTTTAGCAGTGTGCAGCATTGCAGCTGAGCCTGATTTAACATTTTTGATGGGTCAGCTGCTGTGATATGCACTGCTAAGTTGTGCTACTTGGAGGTTGAGGTCACCTGGGAGTCCCTGGTTCAATTCCCAGCCTAAACAGGCCAAGTGTGGTGATAGTCACTTTTAGTCCTAACTAACAGGGAAACGGGGCAGGAAAATCATGACATGGTGAGACCCTATAAACCACCTCTCAATCTTTCTGATTCTCATTAAAAAAAGTTTTTTTCTCTTGAAATGTCAAGGCCCAGTAGATGACTTAATGGCTATGTTGCTGGAATCCCATGTAGTCAACCGTGGTTTGAGTCCTGGACCCGGTGGCTTAAACTCATGCTGGGCATATGTGCGTGTGTGCCCATGATCCAGAGAGGAGAATAGAGGAGAAGGGATTGCGGCATGGCCAACCCCTGGGGGGATGATGTTTCTCTGTCTCTCTCTGTCTTTCTGGTGAGCTCACATGCCCTATAGCAAAAACTTCTAAAAAAAAAAAAGTGTCATTGGTGAGGCTCTGGTCGTGTGTCATGTTGCTTTAGTACAATGGTTCTTACTTTATTTTTTTTTATTGCCAGAAGGCACATGTGCTTACCCAAAAGAGAGAGAAAAAGGGAAAGCACCCACTAATGGGGAGTGGTCATGCAGCAATCCTTCCTCCATGTCTTTATGCAGTCAAAATTTTGAACATGCACATACCTGGCATGTTTTTTAAGCCATTGGGGTCAGGATTCAAACTGCGGTCTAACTGTGAGGGATCTGACTCCCTGTGCACAGGGCTTAACCTCTACACTATGAGCGGGCCCAATTCAGTAGTTCTTTGTTAAGGATGTCCATCAGAACTACCAATGAACAGGGCAAGCTCTATGACCTGGTGGTTAAGGCAGCGGGATTCCACATAGCTGATCCTGTGGTTCGAGTCCTGGATCCAGCAGCCTGAAAAACACTCTAAGTCCATGTGCATGCATGCACAGAATCCTAAAAGGAAAAATGGAAGAGAAGGGATTATGGCATGGCCAGTTCTCCCTGGGGGGAGAGAGTGTGCTTTCTTAGTTTCTCTCTCTGTTTCTCTGTCTCTGGTGAGTGCATGCACTCTCTAGCAAATTTTTAAAAAAAGTTTAAGAATTATTATAGGGACCAGCAGTTGGTGTAATGACTTTGTTGCTGGACTCCCATGTAGTCGACTGCGGTTTGAGTTCCAGACCCGGTGGCTTAAACTCACCCCAGGCATGTGTGTGTTCATGCCCAAGATCCCGAGAGGAGAATGGAGGAGAAGGGATTGTGGCGTGGCCATTCCCCCTGGGGGGTGATTTCTCGCTTTCTGTCTGTCTCTGTCTTTCTGACGAATGCATACACCCTATAGCAAAAAACCTCCCCACCCAAGAAAAAAGAATTATTATAGGACCCAGCAAGTTCATTCCCAGATATTTACCTAAAAGAACTGAGAACAGGTATTCAAATAAAAACTGGTACATGAATGTTCATAGCAGTTCTATTCATAAAATCTAAAAAGTGGAAACCCAAATGTCCTATAACTGATTGATAGATAAATATGTGGTAGATTCGTACAATGGAATATTATTTGGCAATGAGAAGAAATGGAGCACTGGTAGATGCTACAGTATAAATGAGCCTTGGAAACATGCTAAATGAAAGAAGCCAGCCATGAGAGACTACCTGCATCTCGTATGATGCCAAGAAGGAGATTTGCCTAAAGGTTGGGAGCAGGAAGTTTGCTGTGGGGAAAAGGGGATGAATTATGTTGGGAATGGGATTTCTATTGGGGATGATGAAAATATTCTAAAATTAGTTGTGAGGATGATTTCACAACTCTAAATACACTAAAACTTTCAAATTGTACGGCTGAGATAGGTAAATTCTGTGGCATGTGTATTATGTCAATAAAGTTCCTTTTTTATTTTTAAAAGTGGTCCTAGAGAATGACAACCTAGGTTTGAATGTAAACTTTATGATTTAATGTAAGCTGTGCAACCTTCAGGAAGTTGCTTATCCTCTCTGAGTCTGTTTCCTTGTTTGTAGAACAGAAATGGCAGTAGCAGTGCCCACTTAATGGTATCATTGTAAGGTTTCAGCGAGAGCATAGATACAAACACTAACCCTCTGTCTAGTTCTGGGTAATTATAGCCACTGCAAAGATGATGAGATTGAAGAAGGATCAGTCTTAGATAAGCATAAACGAGAGGAGGTCATTTAAGGAGCAAATAATACGGGTAGCATTGAACTTGGTTTGTTTGTGGGCCCTGAAGAAGATAGTTAGAAATTTTACAAGCTGGAGGTAGCAATCTCTTGGTGGTTTGGGCTGGATGATGACAGCCAGGATGACAGTGCTGTCATGTGGCTGTAGCACTCCACTGAGCTGGATCACGCTTGTTTTGATGCCCAACTGGCCAAAAGCAAAATCCTGGGAGGAAGTAGAGAATTCAAAGAACTTTTTTTTTTTTTTTTTTAATCTTTCTGTGGCTGTGGCCTGAAGATCCTATGACTACTTATCCAGAAATTAGTTAGAGAAAAAAATGTGAGCCTTGGTTTCAGCTGTCTACTCCTACATCTCTGAGCAGGGTTATGTGAGAAGGGGACATATAAGGATGCTTTGGAAAGTTCATGGAACGTAGAGTTAGAGGATGAATTTATTTCAATGCAAACATTTTTTCAAATCTGTGCAATTTTTTTTTTAGAATAATCATTTTCTAAACACTTTTTGAAGACCCTGCATATGCCTGATATTGGACCTCTGATATTTGGCATTTAAGCCATGGACTGGGGTAGAGTGGAGTGAAATGTGGCTCTCAGTGTTCAGAACCTGTTACTATATATTTTTTTAAGAATTATCTACTTAATTTTATTTATTATTATTATTATTTTAATTTGCAATAGGGCATGTGCACTCACCAGAGAGGGACAGAGAGAGAGAGAGAGAGAGAGGGAGAAAGAATGAGAAAGCAAGCTGCCAGGTTCAGGATGCAACCAGGTTGCAGTTGACCATGTTGGAATTCAGCCCCTCAACCACCATGCCACCTGCTGGCCCCCACCCTGTTACTTATTGTTCTGTTTCTAGGGAAGGTTTGGACTATAGCTTATCATTTGTCAGGGTCCCCTGAGAATCGGTCTTGAGTGTGATAATCTGAGTGGATAATGTTGAAAGAGTTGCCAGAGGTCTCCGGTCAGGTGACAGACTAAATGTATAACCCATGTTTGAGTCCTTCCTGAGATTCCTGATTTTGGCCCTTCTGGCCAAAATGGTTAGGCTTTCAGTGTGAACCTAATATTAGAAAATGCATCATCGTGTTTTCCTTTCTGATAATTACCATCTTTGCTTCCATTACTTCCAGCTAAGGAGCATCACCCTCGTCAGACTTTGCCAGAGAACTCAGCAGGACCTGCTGACAGGGCCATCGCAGACCCCAGAGCCTGGCTGCGGGCCTGTATAGACAGTCACCGTGTCGTCATCATCAGTAAGTCCACGTGCAAACGCTGCACTGAGGTAAGGCTTTACACTCAAGGGGGATTGAACATTTTTGAATCGTAGGGATATGGCAGCCTCTGAGCTGTTGTGTGTGGGGGTGACTGTTCCCTAATAATTGAAGAAGGTTGATTTGCAAACAAAATATTGAGTCAATTTTTTTTTTTCTGAGTTGATTTGCTGCTCCTTTAGCATGTTTGGGGGGAATATTTTATAAGGAACTATTACTGAGAGCACTTCTAAAATTTGATATATATTTATGTTCTGGCTTATTATGGGGAAAATGACTTCACAAAGAACAAACTGTGTCTCCTAGTTGGTTTTTAATCTTAAATTATCAGAGAGAAAAGGTCAGTGATCACAGTCATGGATAGGATTTATTTAATTTGCCCTAAAATGAAGGTGAAATTGAAAGACGAACCTGATCTGGTGCTTTATAGGAAGGGTGAGAACATTCAAATGTCACTGAAGGTTATCTTTAAATTGGGCCCACAGTGGGTGTAAGCCTAGATTCAGTTAAGTCTTACATAAATTTAACTAGCCACCTCTCCAGGTTCACCTGTAGGGTAATTTTCATGTTAACTTTAATTTTCTTTCAGTTTGTTTTTCCCCTGACTTACTTTCCAGATCTCAGGGAGGTTGAGATCAGAAGCCTTTTTATTCTGGAAGCCTTTCATAAAGACAGTTTTTTTGGCTGTGTGTGTGTATGTGTGTGTGTGTTTAGGAAAAGGGAAGTGGGTAAGCAGTGAAAACTCTTAAAGTAGGAAGAATCTTTTTTAGAAAAAAAAAAAAACTTAAAAAAAAGTTTAACCCATTTATCTTTTCCATATGCAAGAGACAGAGAGAGAGAGAGAGAGCAAGAGAGCACATGCGGGTGCATCCCCAATAGGGTCTTGATGCTGCCACCCTCCCCTAGCCTCAGCTAGGCCATGGTGGTGAGCTCCTGTGTCCCCTGTATACTCAGGTAGGTCTCCAGATGTGAACTCAGCACATTGACAACCTGCATGTCCTCCACTAATAGCAACACTGACCACTAGTGCAACTCTTCACTGTAGAATGACAACAGTATCAAAAGTGGAGTTTTCCCAGTCTTCAATGTGAGCTAGCCCCACAGAGCACGCATTTAACTGTTGTAGTACTGTCTAGCCCTGGAAGATCCTTTCATCTTTGTCTCTCACCTGAATGTAGTCTATGTCATTGTCACCTACGGTTCTTTGCTATTGATGTGATAGTGACAAATTCGTATAGGACATTGTATACGAATAAGGAGTAAGGTTGGACACAAGTCCCGGACCTAGGGTTTAGTCAAACTAAGAAAGCCGAACATAGGCTTAAAAGAAAAAATGATCTAAGATAGCTCGTGCTAAGTTCTAATTGATTGGCATAGGTAGTAAACGTTAGGGAATTTAGAACCAGCTGGGTATTAGAAATCGGCTGTATAATTCTTGGCTTCTGGAGGCTGAATTATGTGGTTCCATGCCTTGGGGGTTTCCCCTCTTCACATTCTTGTTTACTCTTCAAAATGAAGGGCTTGGCTAGTTGATTATTGAGGTTTCTTTTAGCACTGAAATTATGTGGTTGACTAATTTTTTTGCTACTAAATAATGGTTAAGAGCCTGAATTCTGAAGTCACAGTTTAGATCTTGGCCGTGTGACCTTGGCTAAGTTATTTATTTGTTGTGCCTCAGTTTCCTCATCTATAAAATGTGGATAATAATAGTACTTACGTTATAGATTTGTTGGGAAGGTTAAATTAGTAAATATTTATAAAATCCATAGGACATGCCTGCCACACAGTAAACAGTGTAGAAATGCTTGCTAAATGAAAGAACTACTTGAGCTCCCTGTGTTCCTATCAGGACTTAAAACCTTGGGAAGTGGTCTTCCTTCTGTCAGCACTGAGGCTTGGTTAAATGGTGATCAACAAATATCTCACTAGGGACTAGGAGATAACAATGTTCATATCGCTGGACTCCCACATAGTCTACCGCAGTTCAAGTCCTGGATCTGGCATCTTGAAACTCATGTTGGCCACATATGTGAGCAAGCCCAAAACCCTGAGAGGAGAATGGAGGAGAAGGGATTGCAGCGTGGCCATCCCCCCTGTCTCTCTGTCTCTCTGGTGAGCACTCACGCCCTATAGTAAAAATTTCTCTTCAAGAAAAACAAACCAAAAAAACCCCCCAAATATCTCACTTAATTCCAGATAAAATGAATCCTATTGGTGGTTAATAGCTACCATTTGAGTGTCTACTATGTGTCAGGGATCATTTGAACACTCTGTTTATACTTAAAACATTAAAGACTTGGAAAACTCCTCTTTTCACCTGTTGTAGCTCTACACCGAAGACTTCGGCTAGTGATTACTGTTGGTGCTAATGACAGGCACGCACTGGGTTGTCTATTTGCATAGAAAAAATGCATCATGACTTTTCCTATGACCTAATAGTTTGTCAGAGTACTCCTCATTATCTCAGATTTTTGACCTGTAATTTCTTTTTTTTTTTTTTAAGAATTATTTTATCAATTTTATTTATTTATTTATTCTAATTTGACTGGGGGGAGGGAGAGAGAGAGAGAGAATGAGAAAGTAGCCACCAGGTCCAGGCCTCAAACCACAGTCGGCCATGTGGGAGTCCAGTGCCCTTAACCATCATACCACCTGCTGGCCCCACCTGTAATTTCTCTTATCCTTGCTAATTTACCCATTAATTTTACTCACTTCCTCATTCCCCAGTTTTCTGCCTTCTAAGCCCTTGCCCTCACTTCCACTCAGGCCATGGTTTTACTTAATTAAATCTGTTCCGGGAATGAAGAATTTTTTCCTGTCGTGTTAGTTACTTGTATGCTTATTTTATTTAACTGTATAGTTATTTTTGCAAGTTTATTTGATGTCATTATCTTAATAATTTCTGGTATTCCAGGTCTTCTGGACACATCTCCTCTGGCAAATAACAGTTCCTTAGTTTTTCTGACTGTATAAGCTGTTTTATGATGGGTGGCAATTAATATAGAAACAAATTTTCATTGTCTTTGGCCATGGAAGATGGTTAGGTGCCTCTGCTTGGAAAAATACTGAATTTCTTCTTCAGGGGTATAATTTATGTATTAGCTATTCACGTTTTTAAAACATTTTCTTAAAGTAGAATTTCCCCAGGCTGCTTCCTTCTTTTTTATCAGCTCACTTTAATTAGTGATGTGAATATATCAAAATAGAGAAACTTGTTTTGATATTTGTACCTGGCCTGATTAATGTATATTTCTCCCTGGGGTGAGTAATGTAGTTTGCATTCATTCAAATTGGGAAGTGCCCACAAGGAAATAACTTCTATATAAAATTAGCCTCCCACTTGTTGCCTAACACATTACCATAAGTGTTCTGAATACACCCTGCTGTGAAAAGTGGCTGTTAAAGTGAAAGATAAACCTTCCTACCCTTTTAGAAAATGTGGTATTTGTTACTTGCAGATATTTCAGTGGACAGTCAGTGGTATGCAGGTGGAACTAGCAAATGATGTGTCCCTAAGGCCTGTTTCTTGCTTGTTATTTAGGCCCATTACCATTTGCCAATAGTGTGTTTATTTTACAGGCAAAGTTTACTATCCCTTCCTTTTAACAATGTTAATACCCTGGAAACCAGCACTTCTGATATTCAATACAAACCTTTATTGTTGTATGGTGGGACAATGCTAAAACTAAATAAAAATGAAAATAACCTATAAAATAGCAGTTTCTTCAAATGAGAGCATGATATACTCAGAAGTCTAAAGAGTACCTTTTTAATATTTCATATATTATCATATTTTGATAATTACTTTTTGGAGTTCTTTTTAGGATTTATTTTCTACCTGGAATTTTTTTTTGGAATAAACTGCAGATGTTTTATTTTTGAAAGTCAATGGCTAAGGAAGTCATAGAGTGTGGTTTTATGTGTGTATGAACTGTTCGTTTTTAGTCTTAGAAAATGAGCATTGGAATGTGAGGTGGTTTTTGTCCAGGTGGTTTTCCAGCTGTTGCTTTCCTTGGCCCTTTTAATGTCTCTGTTTATTACTCCATCATTCTTCAGAAGGATTCCTACTGGTTTAAGTGCGTGATGTAGGATGAGCGAAATTTAGACTGGGGCTTTGGTGCCATCTCAAAGAGTTTAGGAGGGAGATCACTGATGTTATGTGAGCGAACCCATGCTTCCATTTTTTTCTCTAAATGTTATATGTGGTACTAAAGAAATTATAGAAATCTCTCAGCATATTTCTGTACAAGGAGAAGTCTACCATTTTGGTAATTAAATTTAAATAGGGCAAGAATGCATTTTCATGAGTGATGATTTCCGTGACCTTCAGGCTACTGTGGTCTTTTAAGAATGTTTTTGTATAAACTTGGAGGAATGTAATTCTAAGCTTTCCTAAAGTGCTATTAACAGGCTGTGTCTTGTATGTAGATATCTTCTACCTAAAAGTCTCTTTTCTCAGTAATTTAAATTTTATTTGACAGTAAAAGTTTGGCAAAGTAACTTTTGTCCTTCAAGCATAACTTTCTTTTTACCAGTTTAATTTGTATAATCTTGGGTGTATGATTTTTTGTAACTGATTGGTTCATTGGCCAAAAACTAAATAATACTTTGACTGTCACAAGGATGTGTTTTTGGTTTTGTTTTCCTGGGGTTGCCACTTAATGTTTTGGAAATAGTAAGAATGCCAATGCTTTTTAAAACCTGGTTGGTGTTAAACCCATTTTACAGTGGGGTAGACTGAATCACTAAACATGTAAACTGTGTTTTATGAAGTTTTACAGGTGAATCATTGACAATAGAATATAATCAACAGGCTTCAAGTACTCTTAAATATCATTACTGCCAACAGGGAGACTCTCGTGGCTATATAAAAATGAACTGGAAAGTTTTCAAAGGAGAAGGCTAGTTGAGGAAAAAAGTAACCAAGCTAGATAAGAAACTCTCCTGCTGGCTATAATATATACTTTTAATTCTTCTTTTTGTTTTTCAATTTATTCCAGGTAAAGACGTTATTTAAGTCCATGAGTGTCCCTTTTTTTTTGCTCGAACTTGATCAAACAGGTAAGATTTTGTTTAGTATGTAAATTATATGTGCTGACTGTACACATTATTTATTCTGTCTGGCTTTTACTTTTCTTCCTTGAGATTTTTATCGTTTAGTGAGCTCTTACTAGCTGGTTTCTCTTTTATTTTTAAAAATTATTAAATTAAATTATGAAATTTTATTTATTCATTTATTTATTTTTAATTTGACAGAGAGAGACACAGAAACAGAGAGAAAGAGGGGAAGTGAGAAAGCAAGGCACCAAGTCCAAGACTTGAACCATGGTCAGCCATGTGGGAATGTCCAGCACCTTAACCACCACACCACCTGCTGGTCCCAAGCTGGTTTCTTTTTTTGACCATTTGGATAGGGCACTCTGCTGGGCCTAATCTTATTTATTTTTTATTTAACTTCATTTATTTATTTTAATTTGACCAAAGAGGGAGAGACAGAGAGAAAGCGAGAAAGCAAGCCACCAGGTCCAGGACTGGAACTGCAGTTAGCCATGTGGGAGTCCAGCGCCCTTAACCACCATGCAATCTGCTGGTCCCAGGACTAATCTTATTTAACTTTAGCCTTTACCTAGTTTATGGTCTTGGTGTTACTTGGAGTTTCCTGTTGTTGAAATCATTCTTCCTGTTGGTTACAGGTGAAGTATCTGCTGACTTTATGGTAACTTTACTGTAAGTTTTTATTTTTCAAATTTATTTCCTTTCTGGTAAAAAATGCCAATTAGTTAGCATTTGAATTAAATATGAATTGAGATGAATTCAGAAATGGTAGCAGAGACATATAAAGAAGGACCAGTGGGCTAGCAGGTAGTGTGGTGGTTAAGGCACTGGATTCTCACATGGCTGACCCAGCAGCTTGAAAATCATGCCTGGTGCGTATACATGTGTGCCCAAAATCGCAAGAGGAGAATGGACAATATGGCCATCCCCTCAAGGGTGGGAGGTACTTTCTCACTTTCCTGCTCTCTGTCTCTGTAAGTGCATGTACCCTTTGGCAAAAACCTAAAAACAACAACAATGAAAAAGATCTTTTAAGATAGATCCATGAAAGAAACGACTGGGGAAGAGTGCATGAGGCTGAAAATCCCAGGGAAAGGAAAGTTGGTGGGGTAAAATGGAAAGAAAGCTTCTTCCTAGGACTATGGTGCTCAAGCTTTTTGTTCATGAGTCAGAAAATTCCAAGGACTTATAGACAAACATTAAGAATTTGGTCAAGGGGCTGGTAGGTGGTGTGGTGGTTAAGGGCTCTGACTCTCACATGGTTCGAGTCCTGGACCTGGAGGTTTACTTTCTTGCTTTCTCTCTCTCTCTGTCTCTCTCTGTGGAAATATTAAAATAATAATAAATAAAGTTTGGGGACCAGCAGGTGGCATGGTGGTTAAGGTGCTGGACACTCCCACATGGCTGAACACAGTTTGAAATAAGAAAATAAAAATAATCAAAAAATTTTAAAAAAAAAAATTTAAAAAAAAAAAAAAAAAAAAAGAGCGAATGTGGCCAGGTGCCCAGCACCATCACTTCTATTAGGAAAATGGGCCATAACCTTTATGTCCAGTAGCTTGGGGGAAGCAGAGCCAGGCATTTATGATCTTCTACATCCTCTAACTTATCTAAAAATGATCATTATATGGTCTTTCTTTTTTCCAACTAATGTTTTATGTGAAACTGGATTTTCTTCCTATACTTCTACCAAAACTACATGTATTGTAACAAATTGAATGCAGAAGTAGATATGCAGATCTAGCTATGTTCAAATAAGCCAGATACTAGAAAATTTCGAAAAATGTAATATAGTACCAATTTCCTCACTATATCATATTTTAGAAAATATAATTAGTAGTATCAAAATATGTTATTTATACTAACTTATAATGAGTTCATTATTATTATTACTATGATTATTTTTAGACTTTAGGTTTTTGCCATAGGGCATGTGTGCTCTCTGGAGAAAGACAGAGGGAAAGTGAGAAATCACCTCTGTGGGGGGTAGGAGGGAATGGGCATGCTACATTCTCCTTCATTCTCCTCTCAAGATTTTAGGCATGGGGCCAGCAGATGGCATAATGGTTATGTTGCTGGACTCCCATGTAGTCAACCATGATTTGAGTTCTGGACCCAGCGACTTAAAACTCATGCTGGGTGTGTGTGCACGCATGCCCAAAATCCCAAATGGAGAGTGGAAAAGGAATTGCTTCATGGCCATCCCCCCCAGGAGGTGATTTCTCGCTTTCTGTCTCTCTATCTCTGTGGCGAGTCTTTGTGCCCTAAAAAACACAAAAACAAAAACAAATCTCTCTCTAAAAAAAAAAAGATTTTTGGCATGCACACACACATGCCTAGTGTGATTTTTCAAGCCACCAGTTCTTGGACTCAAACCATGGTCGGCCATGTGGGAATCCAGCACCTTAACCACTATGCTATCTGCTGGTCCCGAGTTTATTATTGTTAATTTAAAGTGAATTAATAAATGTTTTTAATGCCTCTGTTTTATATTCTACTGTGGTGAATAGTGATAGCTTTGACCCATATATAAAAACCCTTTTGGGTTCCTTAGTAATTATTTGAGTTAGGGACCAGTAGTTGGCGTAATGGCTATGTCACTGGACTCCCATGTAGTCGACCGCGGTTTGAGTCTCAGATCTGGTGGCTTAAACTCACCAGGTGTGTGTGCGTTCGTGCCTAAGATCCTGAGAGGAGAATGGAGGAGAAGGGATTGCGGCGTGACCATCCCCCCAGGGGATGATTTCTCGCTTTCTGTCTCCCTGTCTTTCTGGTGAGCACACACACCCTAAAGCAAAAACCTCTCAAAAAAAAAAAAAATTATTTGAGTGAAAGAGTACTGAGACCACAAGTTTGACACCCATGTCCTAAGATTAATAGAAAGTGTAAATGTTTGTCTGGCTCCATGGCCTCGGTCAGGTCTCACATGGCTGACCATGTAGTTTGAGTCTTAAACCTGTTGGCTTGAGAAATGTGCCATACACACATGCACACCTGCCCAAAATCCCAAGAAGGAGGAAGAGATGGAGGAGAAGGGATGGCAGTGTGACTATTCCCAATGCGGGTGCTTTCTCCTCTCCCTCTGTCTGTCTCTGGTGAATGTGTCAGCTCTCTAGCCTAAAACAAAGCAAAACAAGAAGTGTAAATATCAATCAATGCAGTATTGATTCTGTAGGGTTTATTTGTCCCAGCATAGGAGAAACTGTCCAATAAGTGCTGTGGGCCCTTGCCCACAAGAGAGATGTCATCTGGTCCATGTCTTCAAGGAGTTTGTAATTACGGAACAGAAACTTCTGATGCAGTCTCTAGGTGCTGGGTTCATGAATAAACACCTCCTTTATCTGTTTCTGTTTGGGTCTAGAAGAGCCTTCCATTGGCACGATTTTCACACTTTTCTTAGCTATTTAAACCCCTCAGTAGTATTCAAAGAGCCAGGAGGTCAATTGGTAAATGGGGGTGTTTTGTATAGAATCAGGGGGCGCATTCATTCATTCAGCATATTTATTGAGTACCTGTTGTGTGTTAGTCTCTGCACTGAGCACTGCAAATGTAGTAGTATACCAGGAATGCATACTCCCTGCTCTAATAAAATTAGCCTTGGGACTAGGAAATGGTGAAATGGTTAGGTCCTTGGACTCCCACATAGTTGACCTCAGTTCAAGTCCTGAACTCAGTAGCTTAAAACACACGCTGGGTGTGTGTGAGTGTATGTCTAAAATCCTGAGAAGAGAATGGAGGAGAAGGGATTATGCCATGGCTATTCTCCCTGGGGGGGAGGGGGGATGATTTCTCGCTTTCTATCTCTGTGTCTCTTGTGAGCACATGTACCCTATAACAAAATTCTTCCCCTAAAAAAAAAAAAAAAATTAGACTTATTTGGTGTTTTTCTAGCAAATCTCCTTTATCTTCTATTGCAGTTGAAGGCCTGTGGCAGCCAGTGCATTGTACTGCCTAACTGGATTGGTACTGGAGTGGCTGCCCAGTGAGTGCCTGTATTTGCAGTAGTAGAAAATAAACAAGAGAAGCTATGCTACCAGGGAAACTCCTTTGCCATGTGACATTTTCTTCTTTCTTCTTCTGGGTTATAGTTTAGACAAGTCTATAAAAAATTAAGGTTATTATTTGAGAATGACGGTCAAACTCAAGTCAGAGCTACCCACGTAGGTATTAGAGAGGTGAGCTTAGTATCCAGAAAGCATGCATTACTATCTGCATGGGCCATGGTTGTAGTCATGAATGGTGTCATCCCATGTCAGAGGCTTATGCATGTTCTTCTATTTAATCTTAAAAATACCATCAGTCGGGTAGGTGCCGGTATCACCCTCTTACGATGAGGAAACAAAACATACAAATTATAAATATGTCAGGTGATGGCTTTCTAGTGAACCCATTGGTAATTCCTGGTCCATCCCCCTACTTCCTTTGGCTACCGCCTCAGAACCTTTCATGATTCACCCTACCTGCCTTCTGTATGATGCGCCTGGTATTGGTACCATGGTAATATTCTAGGATGTGATGTGGCTGTTGCAACCGGAGGTTGTGCAATCTGCCACCATGCCAGCTATCCCTTAGCTATCCTGTGGATGAGTTGTCACCCTTCAGGACTTCTTGATAGAGGAAGCCTTATCTTTGCTTTGGTGTCTTCCAGCTGCTTTGATCTGAAGAAGAGACATCAACATAATCATCTTCATTTGTTTGCCAGCTGTCACTGTTCTATAGATATTGCTATGGAAAACAGACAAAGGGTTTGAGAGGACTCGTGCGACAGTTTGCCAGAAGTGTACGTCTGAATGCCATATGTCTCTTGCTTGAAGGTTTTGAAATGTATCATCCTTGTCACCTGACTGCTTATGGAGAACATGGCTTCGCTGCTCTTGGCAGGAGGGAGGAAGTAAAATTTGAGTTTCTTTTTTATGCTAGTGTCTTACATCTCTCTCAATACTCACAACAACCTTGTGTGATTGTTGGGTTTAATTCTATTTTACAAGTGAAGCAGCAGATCCCCAGCATTTGAACTTGCTCAGTGATGCTGTGTCAAGACCAAGCCTCTCTGTTTCCCCAGTTGCCTCTTCAGGAATTGCTTTCCTTCAATAAATAAAAGCCCGTCACAAGCAGAGGTCCCTAGGCTAGCTCAGATCTCACCACTTTGGTATTGATGTTTATTCATTTAGCAGATGTGGTTTAAGCACCTCGTTCTTTTTTTTTTTTAATTTTTTTGAGAGGTTTTTCACTATAGGGTGCGTGCGCTCGCCAGACAGACAGAGAGAGACAGAGAGACAGAAAGCGAGAAATCACCCCCGAGAGGGGATGGCCACACCGCAATCCCTTCTCCTCCATTCTCCTCTCGAGATCTTGGGCACGCACACACACGTTCCCGGCGTGGGTTTTAAGCCACCGGGTCTGGGACGTGAACCGTGGTTGACTATGTGGGAGTCCAGCGACATAGCCATTACGCTAACTGCTGGTTCCCTTTATAAAATATTTTTTGAGAGGTTTTTCTATAGGGCACGTGCACTCGCCAGAAAGACAAAGAGAGACAGAAAGTGAGAAATCACCCCCCAGGGCAGATGGCCACTCCGCAATCCCTTCTCCTCCATTCTCCTCTCGGGATCTTGGGCACACATGCACACGTGCCGGGCGTGAGTTTAAGCCATCGAGTCTGGGACTTGAACTATGGTCGACTATATGGGAGTCCAGCCACATAGGCATTACGCCAACTGTTGGTCCCTGGAGGAACCTCATTCTTTAAGATCCTCCTACTTGTTTGCATTTGCTCCCCTTCAATTTCAGTGTACTCTGGTATCTACCTGTAAAAGCTATAGGATCACATCACAGAGTAGCTGTGATAGGATGCTGGACAGGTGTTTTCCAGGTGAACAAAGGTAGTGGGTAAGCAAATGATGGCCATAAACAAAAATGAGTTTAAAAAAAAACATCATGGCATGTTCATTTAGAGTGAATCTACTAGGAGTTTCTGGAAAATAGAATGAGAGATAAGATTAAGAGTAGAGGGAACCAGCAGTTAGCGTAATGGCTATGTCGCTGGACTCCCACGTAGTCGACTGCGGTTCGTGTCCCGGACCCGGTGGCTTAAAACTCACGCCGGGCGCGTGTGCGTGCGTGCCCAAGATCCCGAGAGGAGAATGGAGGAGAAGGGATTGCGGCGTGACCATCCCCCCTGGGGGGTGATTTCTCGCTTTCTGTCTCTATGTCTCTCTCTGTCTGTCGGGCGAGCGCACGCGCCCTACAGTGAAAACTCTCTCCAAAAAAAAAAAAAAAAAAAGATTAAGAGTAGAAAAGTAAAGAAGCTTTATCTGGTAGGAAGTAGGTAATGCATGGGAGACACTTATTTTATGAATGAGGTTTAAAATATCCTTTAAAGCATGTTGGTTTTGTCTGTAAAATTGTTTATTAAAAAATTTTGAGGCCACAGTATAATAAAATACAAAATCACATATAATCAAATCCAGAGATAACCATTAATATTAATATTTTGGTATATCTTTTATATACCCTGTGTTCTATTGTGTTATCTAATAAATATTTTTCATTTTGTCACAAGTTCTTAATTTCTCAGTGGCTATAAAATATTCCATATAATAAATGTACTTAGCCATTTTGCTAAGTTGGGCAAATAATATTTCCAATTTTTTGCTATTATAGAATAATGAGTTACAAATAATTTTTCTTTGTATATAAAGGTTTTGCTATTTTTTGGATTATTTTAAAGATTATTATTTTTTTTAGTTTGTTATAGGGAATGTGTGCTCACCAGAGAGAGGGAGGGAGGGAGAGAGAGAGAGAGAGAGCGAGAGAGAGAGAGAGAGAAAGTAAGAAAGCAAGCCACCAGGTCCAGAACTCGAACCACGGTCAGCCATGTGGGAGTCTGGCGCCTTAACCATCACATCACCTGCTGGCCTTTAGAATTATTTTCTAAAAGTAGGTTACTGTAATGAATTTCTGGGATGGAGTATGAATATTTCTAAATTCTAGAGTCTTTTAAATGGTGTATACTAATTGATAACTCCATATGCTCAGTAAGTTTGCCGTACTTGGTGAGTAGTAAGAAATAATAATAGGGTTAAAAAATTATTTGTCAATTTGAGAAGTAAAAGCGTATTTCTTTATCTTAACTTATATTTCTTTATTTAATAATCAGGCACAACATTTTTTCTCATATTTTGTGCTACATTATCTGAATTTTGTTCCATGTTGTATTTCATTATCTGAATCGCCTGTTCAGGTTCCTCATGGAATACTACTACTAATAATAGGAAACCCTTCTATACCAATTCCTGTGAGCCACTTCTCTAAGCACTTTAATATAATCACATAGTTCTGTGAGTAGCTATCATGATTATAATATATCTCCATTTCACAGAAGAGGAAATGAAGACACAAAGAGGTTAGATAACTTATTCATGGTCATATAACCAGTAAGTAGCAGAACTAGAACTTGAAACCAGGAAATTTGGATTAAAGTCCAGGCTCTTAATACTGAACTGTCCACTGATCTAATCTGTGTTTTTGATCTTGTTGGTCATAGTTTTCTCTATTAATCCTCTCTCTCTCTCTTTCACACACACACACAATCAGGCTGCTTCCAACAACTGCATTAGTGCTATTCATGGAAACAATGACTATACTGTTTGAGCCCCTAGGATGTGCTCCACTCTTTTTTTTAAAAAGAATTATTTACTTTACTTTTATTTATTATTATTATTATTATTATCCAGCACCTTAACCACTGCACCACCTGCTGGGTCCATGTGCTCCACTCTTTTTTTTTTTTTTGGAGAGATTTTCACTGTAGGGCACGTGCGCTCGCCAGACAGACAGAGAGAGACATAGAGACAGAAAGCGAGAAATCACTCCCCAGGGGGGATGGTCACGCCGCAATCCCTTCTCCTCCATTCTCCTCTCGGGATCTTGGGCATACACGCACACGCGCCCGGCGTGAGTTTTAAGCCACCGGGTCCGGGACATGAACCGCGGTCGACTACGTGGAAGTCCAGCGACATAGCCATTACGCTAACTGCTGGTTCCCCTCCACTCTTATATCAATGGGCCAAGAAGAATGAAGACTAGGGACCAGCAGTTAGTGTAATGGCTATGTCACTGGACTCCCATGTAGTTGACCGCAGTTCAAGTCCTGGATCCAGTGGCTTAAAACTCACACCACATGTGTGTGCATGTGTGCCCAAGATCCCGGGAGGAGAATGGAAGAGAGGGGATTGCAGCGTGGCCATCCTCTCTGGGGGGTGATTTTTTGCTTTCTGTCTCTCTGTGTCTCTCTGTCTGTCTGGTGAGCACATGCACCCTATAGCAAAAATCTCTCAAACAAAAAAAAAATGAAGACTAGTAATTATACAGTATAGCAAAAATCTCTCAAACAAAAAAAAAAATGAAGACTAGTAATTATATAGCATTCATATAAGAATCCGTACATGCAGGCTTCTACTATAAAAGTTATGTTTTACAATAAATGTAAGAAGGGTAGAAAAGTTGATTATGTCTTCAAGAAAAGAAGCTCACATATTGTATACAAAGATTTCTCTTAGTTAAGAAGTAGGACATTTACTTTTATAACATGCAGACCTGGGTTCAAATCCATGCCAAGAAGATCTACTGTTACCTGTCTGGTTGAGTTGTTACAATCAAGTAAGATAATGATTAAAATGCATTTAACGTAGTGTTTAATTAATGCCCCCTCCCAATGTATTTATATATGAAAAGAATAGATTTAGGTTAAACTTTTAATAAGACAAGATAAATATTTTATTGCTAGATATACAATCTTGTCAATTGTTGATTTTTTGAAATTCTCTCAACAGATATTTCAGGGCCTGTTCTTAGACATAGTGTTGTGAGTCCTGTATTCACGGCTTATGATCTACTGTGATTCATTAGTCATAGCCAACACAATTAGAGGGCTGTTTGTTCCTCTGAACCTATGATTCCTCATCTATAGTGTGGGAATCTAATGAGGAGAATCTATGTAAAGTGTCTAGCACATTTCCTGACAAAGTCAGTGCTTAGTAGCAGCTGCTAACTCATGTGATATTATGCAACTACTCAAAATGATTCATAACAAATTTTAATAGCATGGGAAATTTTTCTATGCTATAATGTTTAATAAAAACGGCAGAGTTTTAATTTTTTTGTAGAATAACCACATCATGCTTTAAAAAACACAGGAAAAGAACTGGAAAGATGTGCATAAAATATTAATAATCATTCAAATATTCATGTTTCTGTCCGGTGCAGTAGGCACTGAGGAAACTCAAGTGAATAAGATCTGACTCCTCCTTAGAGAAAAGTTTAAATAGGGAAGATAGACATTTACAGTCCGAGTGGGTTAAAGCAGAGAGAGAAGAGTGCTGCTTAGATTCATGTCATGAGGAAGGGAAGATAGTGGTATCAGTCATCGAGAGAGGAGGCAGGGTTTAGACTAGGGAAGGTGATAAGTTTAGTTTAGGACGTGCTGTGATTGTCCACGGTGGAGAGATAGGCTGGAGTTGTCTATGATCTGAGCGAGCTGGAGATGGGGATTTGGGAAGGTTTAATCTATAGATGAGGTTATGAATAAGAGCACTCCGGGGAAGTATATGGAATGAAACAATACCCTGAGATTGTAATCACATTTGGTAAGATTCTGGAAGACATTTTTTCCCTTTGCTTTATTTATTTTTTGTATTTTCTACAATGTAATAGAGTGTTTTGGTCAAGATTAGGTTTGGTCACATGTGACAGCAAGCCCCAAATAACAGTGGCTTGAACTGGATATAAACGTATTTCTCTCTTACCCGAAAGAAGTCTAGGTAGAGATAGCCTGTCCAGGGCTTAGATGATACTCCACAGTGTTGGATCCAGTGTTGAGTCCTGCTGTTTTCATGTCCCATAGTTCTCAGCATTTGTCTCCCATCTTATGTTCTAAGATGAGTGCACAAATGCTAGTCATTGGTTGCAAGAGGGTTGAAAGAAACATGCTCTTTCCATTTAAAAACATTTCCTGGCAGGTGCAAATGACAGTTTGCTTATATTTACTAGCCAGATTTAGTCACTTAGCCATACATATGCTGAAGGGAGACTGAGAATGAAATCTTTATTTTGGGAAGTCACGACCCTGGAGTTTAGTTAGTGATGCTAATAACTTTTTTTTTTTTTTTTTTTTGCTTATATTTACTAGCCAGATTTAGTCACTTAGCCATACATATGCTGAAGGGAGACTGAGAATGAAATCTTTATTTTGGGAAGTCACGACCCTGGAGTTTAGTTAGTGAGGCTAATAACTTTTTTTTTTTTTTTTTTTGCCTGTGGAACAGCTAAGGTTAGTTTCTCTGAAGAACTTAATAATTTCCATGACTAACTGTGCATTCTTTTTCCTACTTAAATTATAAGTATAGAAGCAACATAACACAGTCATTATATGATGGTAGTGAAGTGAAAAATACTTTGCATTCTTAAAAAGGCCAATGACTGAACACTGGCCCAGTGCATGTTTTACCTCCAAAAAGGAAACCCACTTAATGATTAACGTTGACCCATCAAGGGGAGCAGGAGATGGTTGAGCTTTCTTGATTGCAACACAGCCTCACAGAGTTTCCAAGATTACTGAAAGATGAATGCATAAGCATCTTAAGCTCCTTTAAATAAATTCCTTGAAATATTTCTGAATTTTTTTATTTTGGTAGAGAATGATAAGGTTCTTTTCTGTCTTTAGTGTGGAAAAATTGGTCTGAATACATCTAAATAAAAGAGGTCAGCCTTAGTTGGAACCAAGCCCCTGAGTATGAACAACCAGTGAGAAGGTCCAAGGCTACTTCAGGCTCGGCTCCAGGCAGTGACCAGAGCCTTCCACCAATGACTCTTCGCCATCCACTGTCTCAGGATTCTGGAATTTCAGCTCTTACAGAAATTAGAGAGGGATGGTCCTCTCAATATCGATGATCTAATAGTGTTTAGGAATTTAGAGGCTAGTTATAATAATAACCTACATGGCATTGCTTTCATCTTAAGATCCAAAAGCTGTTTAGAACTATTAATTAATAGTCTCACAGCCTCTGGGCTGATGGTGACGGTGGCTGATCTTCAGTTTTATAAGACGAGATATCTGGAAGTTGACTGGGATGAGGCCCATGTTTCTTGAGGCACTTCTGGTCAGTGGGTCTCTGCATTAAAAACTTCTCTCCTCTAAAGTTGAAATGAGACATTGAGAGACCTAAAACAAATGAAATCACAAGGGGAATGTTTTGCATGTAATATACCAACTCATGTGCACATGTAATACAAAATGCATGGACTAATTTTGAAATAAGTTCCTTATGCTCCTCACATTCCTTTTAGCAAGTTGTTTAAGAAAATAATGTTTTTCTTCTGCCAGAGAAAAAGGAGCTCTGAGTAATGAGAATGTTCATGCTGTAGAAAATGGCATGTTTAGCCAAAACTGCTCATTAAAAGAAAGATGAATGTGTTACCCAATTGAATTAGGTTTTGAATAGTGTCTGCTGTAACACATTGTTAACAGCTACTGTGAATGACTAACTTATAAAAAGGGAAAATCCACAATTTAACCACACTGAGGTCTTCATGGATTTATACAATTCTAGGTATAAGGACATACGAATGATAATAACTCAAATACTGGATACTTAACACAGTTCAGAGTCCTTTATATCTGTTTACTCATTTAACTTTCATACCACCACATGAGGTGTAGATACTGTATTTATCACCATTTTACGGATGAGTAAACTGAGGCACAGAAAGGTACAAGAACTTGCCTAAGGGCAAGCAGCTGGCCAGCAGACAAGCCAGGTTATGTGACTACAGAGCAGGCTTCCATGACTACCAAGCCATCTGGCTTGCCAGAAGAAAGCTAGGTGAGGCAGTAGGATGAGCTCAGAGATCTATAGAAGAGAAGGCCGGGCACATTTGAAGGCAGAATGACTCGAATAGTCCTGGATGCAAGATAGGGAGAGGATGTAAGAGATGTAGGGTTCTCTAAAATCATTTGGATTTGGAATAGGTTGTGGGGTTCTGGTGAAAGTGAGCTCTTGCAGAGGGAAAACACTTATCCTTGTCTTAGACGTTGCCATGAAGTCTAAGTATAGAAAGCTGCTGTGAAAAGGAGACACCGGAGGGAAAATAGCTTGTCTCTGTTGACCTTGAGCTTTTGGGTGAGGGAGCTTTTGATCTCACAAGCTCAAGAGAGCCATTGTTAAACATTTAGGAGATTTGCAAGTAGGTTGGTATTTGAAATTGGCCAAGGTGGGAGTATTTGTACCATGGAAATTGGCATATGCTACAAACCAGGGCTTTCCTGCCAGCATTCAGAACTGATTCATTGGAACACCTAAGACTCTTCTCCACTTTACTAGCATTAGAAAACCTGCTGAAGTGCAAATTGATTTTAAACCTCTACTGAGTGCCTACCCTGGGGAAGACACCATGCCAGGTGCCAGGGAAACAAAGACCAGCCAGTCAGATAAAAGCACTCTGGTGGAGAGAGAAGGGCATGCAGGTGTAAATCCTGGACTATCTGTGAGACCTTGGACCAGTCACTTACCTCATCTGTAATGGAGATGACAGTATATACCTCAGAGATGACTAATGAAAACAGTAAAACTCCTGGCGCAGAGGTGCTCAGTAAATGGCAGTTCTAAGGCTGGCAGACATGTAAACAGATGGCTTTAATGTAGCTTGTTGTAAGAAATATAGGAGTGACTAGTTCTATGTTTGATCAGGGACATATTCACAGAACTCATGGTCACCAAGGCAGGATTTCAGAGTTTTCAGGGTGATGACGTCTTCTCCAGTCCTTGTCAGAAAGTTACTGCTTTTTGTCTTTACAGCATGTTTCCTCTTTTTAGCCTATACCTCACTACGTATTATTTTGGATTTTTACCCCAACTCCCACACTTACCCGCTTTGTGATTTTTGGTAGATTCTTAGCTTCCTGGAGTTAAGTTTTAATTTCATAATATAACACTTGAATGATTCTGAGTATTAACTGACAATATATAGGAAAGTGCAGGACACCTCCTGCCTTGTGAATCTAAGCTGAATCCAACCTACCACCCTCTATGCTTCTGTGACTTCATGGGAAAGCAGAGTTTCTCTTCTATCACTGTTCATACTGCTCCCTCTGCCTACAGAGGTTCTGCTCAACGTTATGGTGAGAAGCAAGGGCAGGGTGTCAGCGTGTATTAGCTAGGTGGCCATAGACAAGATAATTACCCTCTTTATACTTTGGCTTTATTTATTTATTTTTTAACATTTTTTCCATAGTGTGAGTGTACTCCGTGGAGAGAGACAGAGAAAGGACAAGTGAGAACTCACCCTCCGGGGGGGAGGGGGGGATGGCCGTGTTGTAGTCCCTTCTCCTCCGTTCTCCTCTTGGGATTTCAGGCATGCACATGCACGTGCCCAGTGTGACTTTCAGCCTGCTGGGTCCAGAGTTTGAACCACAGTCAGCCATGTGGGAGTCCAGTGCCATTTTCTAAATCATGTGTGAATGGGGGTCTCTCTCACATGGGATTGTTGTGAGGATCACATTAATCATGTAAAGACCTAGACTTACGCCTGGCACATAGTAAGCATGAATAAATTCTTAGGCATACTCCTACTCCACTACTACCGCCTTCATTATTCCTTGAGATACAGTTCAAATATTGTTTGTTTTAAGAAGCCTTCCCCCATTTTCCCACATCATAATTTTCTTTCCCTCTGTGTACCATTGAAGTTTATGAATCACCACATTTTTTCTTTCTTTCTTTTTTTTTTTTTTTTTTAATTGCCCGAAGGTGTGTGCACTTACCAGAGAAAGAGAGAAGGAGAAATTATCCTCGAATGGGGCATGGCCACTCCACAATCCTTTCCCTTCATTTCTCCATCTTGTCAAGGTTTGCGGCGTGTGTGCGCATGCGCCCAGCATGTTTTTCATGCCTCAGGGAGAACTGGGATTAAAACGATAGCCTGCCTGTGAATACACAGGTCTTAACTGCTGGACTGCAGGGCCAGCTCTGGACCACTACATTCTGAGTGCCTGCTATGTTCCAAGTCCTCTCCTAGGCATATCACAGGTGTTATTTTATTTAGACCACCCAGTGTGGTCTCAGTATCCCAGCTTCCCTCTGGGATAGGACAAATTAATCTTTATTAGATAACTAAGGACTCCTTGGCATTTACCATGTAAAACCTTTTTGCTTTTCCTCTGTGGGAAAAGGTGGAATGTATAAGTTAATTAATAATATCTTTATTTTATGCATTTAATTTCTCAACAATTATTCACCCCCCATTTTTTTTTTTTTTTTTTTTTTTTTTTTTTTTTAATTGCCCGAAGGTGTGTGCACTTACCAGAGAAAGAGAGAAGGAGAAATTATCCTCGAATGGGGCATGGCCACTCCACAATCCTTTCCCTTCATTTCTCCATCTTGTCAAGGTTTGCGGCGTGTGTGCGCATGCGCCCAGCATGTTTTTCATGCCTCAGGGAGAACTGGGATTAAAACGATAGCCTGCCTGTGAATACACAGGTCTTAACTGCTGGACTGCAGGGCCAGCTCTGGACCACTACATTCTGAGTGCCTGCTATGTTCCAAGTCCTCTCCTAGGCATATCACAGGTGTTATTTTATTTAGACCACCCAGTGTGGTCTCAGTATCCCAGCTTCCCTCTGGGATAGGACAAATTAATCTTTATTAGATAACTAAGGACTCCTTGGCATTTACCATGTAAAACCTTTTTGCTTTTCCTCTGTGGGAAAAGGTGGAATGTATAAGTTAATTAATAATATCTTTATTTTATGCATTTAATTTCTCAACAATTATTCAGTGATTACTAGGTATGCACACTATATTAGGTGCAGGGACGGTAGTGCCTGGCATAAATAATCCTGGTCCCTGTTCACATGTGGCTGTTTATATTTAAACTAATCAAAAATAAAATAAAACTTCAGATTTACCGTTGCACTATCTATATTTTAAGTACTCGATAGTCACCTGTGGTTAGTGGCTATTGGGTCGGACAGTGCAGATATAGGACATTTCCGCCATCACAGAAAGTTCTATTGGACTGTGCTGTTCTAAAGAGGAAGATGGGCATTGATCAGATAACCAGAAATACAGGTATAATTGCAGCTGTGAGAAGTACTAAGAAGAGAGAATACATGGTAACACTGGAGCATTCCATAGGAGGATGTGACTTTTCTGATTGGTTCCCCAAGGGAGACATGTTTGCACTAGATTTGCTGAATATTTGGGAGTCAGCAAAGCCATGTGGTGAGAAGGAGCATGTTAATTAGAGGAACTGAGAGAAGGGTAATGACTTAGGCGTAGCGACTGAGGGGAGGTTTGGGTGAGATGAAGAAGTAGAAGGACCACAGAGGGTTTGGGAGGAAGAATATAAAGAAGCAGAGCAACTTGCCTCTCTAGTTGGTGTTAAAACCTGGGTTTGTTTGTTTATTTAAGGTTTTTGCCACAGGGCGGACACCAGAAGTGAGAAATCACCCTCCAGAGAGAATGGCCATGACACAATCTCTTCTCCATTCTCCTCTTGAGATTTTGGGTATGCATGCACACATCCCTGGCATGATTTTCTAGGTACCACGTCTAGGACTTGAATTGTGATTGGCCATGTGGGAGACCAGGACCCAACCACCATGCCACCTGCTGGCCCCAGAACCTGGTTTTTACTTCAGGCTCTGTGCTGCATAATGAATGGGTGTTCAGAGGATTTTAGTTCTACAGTGATTTCCTCATGCTCTTTTCCTCTTTGGAAATTGCTGTATTTCCTTTCACTGGATTACCCCCTCAGCATAAACACATGCTATAATCATTTCCTTCTGAGACACACAAAACAAAACAACAACCAAAAAATTCATTTATCCTACATCTTTATTTTATTTTATTTTATTTTATTTTTTAAATTTTTTTCCCAATTTATTTATTTGTATTCATTCACTGTACATCATTACAGCATACAAAATGAGATTTTCCATCTAGAGTACACTGTATATTGTCTCAATCAAGCACATCAACAAATACGTTATTCTTAACAAATGATCTCCCATTTCTTGTTTTCTGTATGTTTTGCTTTTTCCCCCCATCCTTGGTTCCCTATCTCTTACCCTCTGCCACCTCCTGTTCTCCTCCCACACTGTCTCTGTTATCTATGTTTGCTTTCTATACCATTTCCCCCCCACATTT
>NW_006159512.1:7428890-7436872 GCF_000334495.1 Tupaia belangeri chinensis
AAATTTGTAATTATGGTTCTTTTTTTAAAAAAAAAAAATCACAAAATAGAAAACCACGCGGCGCGCAAAATCTAGTTCACTGTAGCCATGTGGAACCTTGTCTTCTGCCTGGATGGGAGGAGCAGAGCGAAAATTAACAAGCTATCCTACATCTTTCTTTGCTTCTTTCTCATTTTTTCTGTCCTACGGTAAAACTCCTTGAAGGAGTCGGCTGTGCTTACTACCTCCATTGCCTTATTTTCTGTATCTTGTTGAACTCCCTTTAGTTAGAATTTCTTCCTCTTATCATTTTTACAATAATGAACAATGACCTCCATGACTCAGTCCTTACCTTACAGGATTTCTTGGCAGCACTTGGTGTAGTTCATCTTTCTCCTCTTTGTAGTACTTCTTCGTTGGCTTGTAAGATAGGGCACTATCTTGGTTTCCCTCCTGTCTCTCTCCAGGTCTTTCTCAGGCTCTTTGCTGGGTCCTTCTCTGTAGTTTGAGTGTGCCAGGGCTCTGTCCTGGACCATTTTCATTTCTCTAAATATATTAGCTTCCAGGATAATTCCATCTAGTCCCATGGATTAATGGTTAATTTTTTTTTTTTGGAGAGGTTTTCGCTATAGGGCGCGTGCGCTCCCCAGACAGACAGACAGAGACATAGAGACAGAAAGCGAGGAATCATCCCCAGGGGATGGTCACGCCGCAATCCCTTCTCCTCCATTCTCCTCTCAGGATCTTGGGCACGCACGCACACATGCCCGGCGTTTTAAGCCACTGGGTCCGGAACACAAACCGCAGTCGACTACGTGGGAGTCCAGCGACATAGCCATTACGCTAACTGCTGGTTCCCGATTAATGGTTACTTTTATGTGTTAGCTTGACCAGGCTATGGTGCCCAGTCGTTTGGTCAAACACCAGTCTAGATGTTGCTGGGAAATTGCTTTTCATATGTGACTAGCATCGAAATTAGTACAACATTTTTGTTTTGTTTTGTTTTCTTTATTTTTAGAGAGATTTTTGCTATAGGGTGCGTGTGCTCTCCAGAGAGGAAGAGAGAGACAGAGAGACAAAACATGAGAAATCATCCCCCCCGGGGGGGTGGATGGCCACACTATAATCCCTTCTCCTCTTGGGATGTTGGGCATGTATGCACACATGCCCAGTGTGAGTTTCTAGTCTCCAAATCTGGGATTCGAACCATGGTTGACTATATGGGAGTCTAGTAATGTAACCATTATGTCATCTGCTGATCTCAAAATCAGTGGACTAGGGACCAGCAGGTGGCATGGTGATTAATGCACTGGACACTCCAATGGGGTGACCACGGTTCGAGTCCTGGACCTGGTGGCTTGCTTTCTTGCTTTCCCTCTCTCTGGTCAAAATAAAATTAATGAACAAATAAATATATTAAATAAATAATTATATTTAGAAAAAAGGTCAGTAGACTATTTTGGGTTGTCTTATAGATATTTTGCTATAGGTTTAAGCTGCATACACTTTATGGAGAGACAGAGAGAGACAGACAGAAAGTGAGAAATCACCCCTCTCCCCAGGGGGATGGCCACACTGCATTCACTCTCCTGACAGGATTTTGGGCATGCAGGCACATGCATCCAGCATGAGTTTTAAGCTTCCGGTTCTAGGACTTGAGCAGCAGTCAAACTATGTAGGAGTCCAGCTATGTAACCATTACACCATCTGTTGGTCCCAAAATCAGTAGGCTATTTTTTAAAGACTGAGTCTCACTTGTTGCAATCCTCTGGCCTGAGCCTTAGCATCAGAAGTAGCTGGGATTCCAGGCATATGCAACCATGCCTAGCCTTTATTTTGGACAGGGAATTCAACTTGGACCTCCCATGTAGTCTCTGCCTACAGAGCAGTGTCTTAGTGGCATGAGCCAGTAGGCCTGGAATCAGTTGACTTTGAGTAAAGCAGATTATCCTCCATATGTGGATAGGCTCTATCCAATTGGTTAAAGGCCTTAACATAAAAGACTTAGGACTCCCTAAGAGGAAACAATTCTGCTTGTAGACTGCCTTTAGTCTTGGGACTGTAACATCAACTCCTCTTTGAATTTTTAGCCTGTTTGTCAGCCCTGTAGATTTCAGACTTGACAGTCCCCACAGTCACGAGTCAATTCTCTTTTAAAAAAACTTTCATTCTTTCTTTTGCTCTGTCTCTTTTACACACACACAGACATACACACGCATGCATGCGTGCACACACACACACACACACACACACACCCTTTTGGTTCTGTTTCTTAGGAGAACACTGATTAATATATATGGCCTTAAGTATCTTTTGCACTTGACTTCTTAATCTCTCTTATAAACTTGCCACAAGGTGAATATGTGTGTGAGAGAGAGAGAGAGAGTGTGTGTGTATGTGTGTGTGTGTGTGTGTGAGAGAGATAGTACATTTCAGTGGGGTGTGGCCATGTCACATTCCTGTTCCCTTCCATTTCTCCATCCTGTCAGGATTTTGGGCACACACACACATATATATACCTGATATGTTTTTCAAGCAGCTAGGGGTGGAATTTTTTTTTTTTTTTTTTGAGAAGTTTTCGCTATAGGGCACGTGTGCTCGCCAGACAGACAGAGAGAGACAGAGAGACAGAAAGCGAGAAATCAACCCCCCAGGGGGGATGGCCATGCTGCAATCCCTTCTCCTCCATTCTCCTCTCGGGATCTTGGGCACGCACACACACGCACCTGGCGTGAGTTTAAGCCACGGGGTCCGGGACTCGAACCGCGATCGACTACATGGGAATCCAGCGACATAGCCATTACGCTAACTGCTGGTACCGCTAGGGGTGGAATTTGAATTGCAATCCACCATGTGGGACCTGACTCCCTATGCACAAGGCTCGACTGCTGTGCTAGGGGTAGGCCAGACTTCCTAATTTTTATTTCTAAATTTGACTTCTTTGAGCTACAGAATTTTATCTCCAGCTGCCTAATCAATTCTTCCATTTGGGTAACTTATAGCTCTCTCAAATTACACTGTGGATTACTAAGGATTTATTCCAAACTATTGCTTCCACTCCCTCCTAGCTTTCTTTCTTTTCCCTGAGTATTCCCTCTTTCATTAAAGAGTGCCACCAGTTGCCCAGTTACCAAAGCCAAAAATCTAGAGTCATCATTTAGTCTTCCTTTCTTTTACATCTCTCATTCTATCCATCAGCTTTACCTTCAGATATATTTTCACACCTCATCAATCTGGTCATTTCTAGTGGACCACCACAGTAACTTCCTAACTAGTTTATGTGTCTCTACACTTAAATTCTCACCTCCTTTAGGCAATTATTCATATAGGAGAGCAATTCTTTTAAGATTCAAACCAGATCATTTCTTCCTCTTCTCTCCATCCTCTGACTTATCACATCTAGAAGATCTGAAGTCCTGACTATGGCTTTTGGGATCTGATCGCTGGTTCATACTTTGACCTTGCTACCTATCGCTTTCTACTGTACTCACTGGGCTTTAGACACGCTAGTTTCCCTGTGCATCCTTGGACAGGTCCAGCAGGCTCCCAGCTTAGGGCTTTAGCACCTCCATTTTCCTCTGTTTATAAAGATTTCCCCCCAGGTAAGCTCAATGGCTTACTCCCTCATTTCACTCTGGCCTCCAGTCAAGCATTACATTCTGTGATCTTTCCTGACATGCCTACTCTACTTTTTTCTTCTTCAGAGTACAAAGAAGTCTTTCCAAAAAAAACTCTTTTATTTTTCCCTGTGAAGAGGAGTAATGAAATGGGGTGTTAACTCGGGGGTTAGGGCACATGGGAGGATTTTCTAAAATAGAACTACAGAGTGCTTGTATGATGGAAATGATCAGGTAACTAACAAGAAATTGATCATGTTAGAGAAGGAAGCTAATTTCAGGAGTGCAGCTCTTAAAGACAGAGGAGGCAAGAGGAGATGAGAATCCACAGACAAGTGGAGAAGTTGGCTTTTTTAAAAACAGCAGTGAAGACAAGCAATATGGCAGTGCCATGCTTGGGGGTGGGGCTTAAGGGAGTATTGTCTAATGGGTTCTATTTCCTCAAAGTAGAGAGTAGATCATGAGCTAATGGCAAGGTGTGGGGATAGAAGTTTAAGAAAGAGGAATAAAGATGAAACAATCATCTTGGAAACTGGGATAATAAATACACCAGGAATGAACAGGTTTGCCAGGCAGAATTGAGGATGCATTTGAAGTTTGTGGTCTTGACTCTGAAATGTCTTTTTATTTCTGTGTTTTCTCCAACAGTGTATTACTGCTTAAGTGGGGTGAAAAATATGTGGATAGCCCAGTTGAACAAGGAGGCCCTTTACTGAGTCAGTGCAACTGAAAAGTTTAGACTTTCTTTTTTTTTTTTTTTTGGAGAGGTTTTCACTACAGGGCGCACGTGCACTTGCCAGACAGACAGAGAGACATAGAGACAGAAAGCGAGAAATCACCCCCCGGGGGATGGCCACGCCACAATCCCTTCTCCTCTATTCTCCTCTCGGGATCTTGGGCACGCACGCATACGCGCCCGGCGTGAGTTTTAAGCCACCTGGTCTGGGAAGCGAACCGCGGTCAACTACATGGGAGTCTAGCAACATAGCCATTACGCTAACTGCTGGTCCCTGGACTTTCTCTTGAGAGCATAGAGAGCTATGCAATTTTGAACAGGGAGGATTTGAATGTCAGATTTTTCTAGCTCAGTGATGTGTGTGTGTATGCATGTGTGTGTCTGTGTGTGTGTGTGTGAGAAAGGGTGGGTGAGAGAGAGGGAGGGAGAGAGAGGCTGATTATAGGTGGAGCAGCACTTTAATGCAATATGATGATCAAATACCTGCACAGATTTGTTATTGCTTAGGTGACAGCTCAAGAACATAGATGGTCTTAGGGCTGGCAGGTGGCATGTTAGTTAAAGTGGCTGGACCCCCACATGGCTGACCATGGTTCCAGTGCCAAAACTGGCAGCTTGCTTTCTCACTTTCCTTCTCTCTCTGGTCATCTTAAAATGAATAAATAAATAAATAAATAAATAACGACAATGAATAAAATTAAAAATTAAAAAAGAACATAGAGGTTCTTAAAAAAAGAACATAGAAGACCTTTTTCTAGCATTTACTGTATACCATGTTTTGGGGAAACAAGATAAATTAACAGGAGATTGTCCTTTCAAAGCTCTTGTGGATTTAGAAGATTTATAATTGTTATTAGGTATCTAGGGACACAGAAACAAGAAGGACAGTTAACATCGGGTGGGAATCGGGGAAGCCCTCCCAGGGAAGGTGACATTTCAGTTGATGACCCAGCTTCATGAGTCATTATTGTGCAGGTTCAATGAGCTAAGGCATATACAATGGTTACTACAGTACTTGGCTTAAGAGCCAGGAGTGTTGTATGTTCTTTCTCAGTTTCAGCTTTTTCTCTCATTTTTTGTTCTTAGTCCTTAGTCACACGGTTTCCTGAATACCCATGTGCCAGACCTGCCCTCTGCTCTAGGGCTCCCCTAACCATGTGAGGCGCTTACATAAACTATCACCACACAGAGGGAACTGCCAGGTTAGTGTGTGTACGTGGGCGCACACGTTCGGTAGGTGAGAGCCTAAACCAAGCCTTGGACTTTCACCTTGGAGTGAGCTGGAAGGAGCAGGCAGGGTTGCTGCCAGTTCAGAAGAGGTGTGTCTTCTCCCAGCCATTAGGGCCAGCACACCTTTCGCCTGAGTGTGTTTCCGTCTAGCATTACACAAATATATGAGAAAGACATTCATTTATTTATTTATTCAGCAAATATTTGTAAGCCACCTATTAGCGCAAGGTGCCGCTGAGTAAGAAGGTTGAGTAAGAGCAGGGAGACATGAGCGCAGGCGGCTCACCTGGGCACTGCAGGTGTTTTGGTATAGCTGGAGTTAAATATACTCTCGGTTTCCCTTAAAACAAACCAAACAACCGAAGACCTGAGTGGGATAAGGAGGAAGTACCTAAAGGGGAAGTTCTGTGTTGGTAGAATTTGTCACTTCTTTTCAGGATTAGTCAGGATGAGCTAGATAATTTCTTTTTTAAATCCTGGTGATTTCCTTTAGGGAATCGCCGACGTGACTAATCCATTATCTTAAGGCACTGGATCTCGGAATCAGCTTCGGAGTTTTAAAAACTCAGACGCCCAGGTCACACCCCCTACCGGTGACATCAGATGTCTGGGAGTGGGAACCAGGCATCGGTCGTTCTAAAGAGCCTCACGTGGTTACAACTGGCAGCTAAATTCCCAAGCCATTGCTTCGCGTCATAGATCGGTTCTGGTAAAACATCCACATTCTTATTTTGGTTCTGGTTCTAGATATTCTTTAAATCGTTCTAGCTCGTTTTGTCGAGTAGGGGCGGCGGCGAGCAGGCAGAGGCTGCGGTGTCGCCCAATTAGGAGCTCTCACTTTACTAAACCGATTAGCACAGGTTGCCAGGGCCGCACGAGGAGAGGATTTTTGCTTTGTCATTCTGACTCTGGCTGTTTGCCCGCCGGCTCAGCGCAGGGCGTGGCTTCCAGTAGCCACTGGGACCCGGCAACTCTTTCACCTCTGGGAGCCCCAGTCCGCGTTTGCACCCAAGCGGAAGGTGGCGGGACCGGTGAGGAGCAGCTTGCTGCCTTGGTTCGGGCGCTCATGTAAGCTCTGCGTCAGCTCGAGACAAAGCCCTGAGCCCTCGGATGTGAGCACGCTGGGGACGGTTTGCCCGCCGGGCCGAGTGCATTGCGCGGGAGAGGTGCTTTGTGAACCCGGAGGAAGGGGCGAGGTCTTCAGGCCTGTGGGACTAGGGGGTGGGGCTTGCTAAAGCGAGTGAATTCGGCCGGCTGCAGTGTCACCGCTGCGGCGTGGTGGGGAAGACCGGCCCCTGCCGGCTGATGGTTTCCTTCCTCGTTCTTAGCAGAGGCACGTTGCAGAGTAGCTGAGCAAATGGATTTTTGTGCTACTTCTTAGAGCGCGAGTCTGGAAATATAGATGATAATATTGTACAATGAATAGATAGACAGAGTCTTGCCGGCATTAAGAAAGGATAGCTTTATAAGCATGTCTTCCCAGAAATTTGCACACCGTTTTACTCCCCGGAAATCCCGAGGCTGGCAGGGCTGTGATCTCCACGTTGGGCCAGGCGGAAAGCAAGGCTCGGATCCATCAAGTGCCTGCCCAGCGTGGCCAGGCAATTAAATGGGGCAGCTAAGGCGAGCCCCGTGTTTACTCATATCGGGCCACAGCGAAGACGGCGCAGCCGGGTTTTGAATCCCGGCTCTACTGTTATGTAGCTGCTTGAACTTGGACAAGTTACTTAGCTTTTCTGTATCTCAGTTTCCCTAGCTGTCCAATGGGCCTGGTAATAGATCCACTTCTAAAGGGTAGTTGGGAAGATTCTGTGTTAAGATTCTATTGTTATTGCTAAACCGCTGTTCTTATGAGTGGCCTTTAGTTAGTGTAGCTGGAGTATTTTTAATTCTACCATTGGGTTCACCCCTTCCTTAAATTGGACTCCGTCTCATCTAGAGTACTGTACTGTACTGTTCAAATATCTTTTTAAAAAGCACCCCAAGTGGACACATTGATATTTTGCCTCGTGATTTCGAATTTCAAATCCAATTCAAGCTGCATTTTGGCATCCTGTATAGTTGGGGAGTTAAAAGCGCGATCTAATCGGGACATGTTTTGTGAAAGCCGAGAAAATCGTATCATAAGCTTTTTCTTTTATTCCTTCTTCCCCCCGCCCAGCTTTTCTGAATTCTGGATTTACAGGAAAAGTAGGTCGTTTAATTTTAGCGGAACCTTGCAGTGATTTAACTCTGCTCGGAACTCTGGCGTTTCTAGCTAGCCTTGAGGCCATGATTTCAGTTAGAGAGTACCTTGGGTGGGGCCAGAGTCCACGCCTGATAGTGCGTTTTAGTCACCGTCCTAAACAGAGCGAGTCACGCTAACTTGCAGGGGAGTTACCCGAGGCACAGTTAGTGGCTGCGGGGCTGGGGCGGAAGCC
>NW_006159512.1:7436996-7455555 GCF_000334495.1 Tupaia belangeri chinensis
GCGAGAGCCCGCGGGCGGAAGCCCCGCCCCGGCAGTCCCCGCCCGCCGCCGGGAAGGGGACCTCACGCTCTGCTCTTGTGCCACAGAGGACGGCCGCGGCCTGGAAGGAGCGCTCTCGGAGCTGACCGCCGAGACAGACGTGCCCGTGGTGTTTGTGAGGCAGAGAAAGATAGGCGGCCATGGTCCGACCTTGAAGGTAGGCGACAGTGACGTGTCTTTTACCCGCCAGCACCGGGAGCGGGCGCCGCGAGCCCATTGTGGTCTCGGCCTTACTTAAAACCCGCAAGGTTGCGGACGGACCCCCGAAGGACGCACAGCCTTGGAAACGACCAGAAACACTCCAGGGCTGGCTGCATGTTATCGAAACGGATCAGACGATGGGTGACTGTCAGCACTGGGGAAGTGTGATGAGAAACTCGTAACTACTGTATTTTCATCTTTTAAAATCACTTTAAAAGTGCCCCTTTTCTCCTATTTTTCCTTCTCTTCCCCTCTCAGTTAATGTAAACAACTAAAACTTTTTCGAGCACCAACTTAGCCTGCTAAATGTGAATTGTTTAGGGAAGTACTGAGAGATCAGGAAATGCTTATCTCGGCTAAGTGCCCCTATCGGCTTTCTCTTTGCTTCTTTGAGGAGTGGGGGACCAGAAACTCCAGACTCCAAGGACAGCAGTCGATCAGCCCGTCAGGTGAATTGGGTTCCACTCAGGTGTCTGTTTATACTTGAGTGGGGGGAAAGCAAGAACTGAAGTCTTCCCTGTGACCGGCGTACAGTGTGATGGAAATCCTTAGGCTCTACCGAGGGATGGATAGGTCCTAACCTACCCCGTTGAAAGAATGCTTAGGTGCAGCTCGGCAGCCCGGATGATGGTCCACAGTATGTGTGTCGGTTACTAGGTTGGCAAGCCTTCTGTAATCCCATCACCTTGCTATGTCTGTTTGAATTTCTGCAAATTATCTTTTTACCTTTATCCATTGTACCTATGTAACATGTAAGGAATGCAACTCATACTTGAACGTTTCCTTCTTAGAAGTAAACAGAGGCCTGCGTTAAATGTGAAGTGATTTAGTTCAAGAGGTAGAGGCAGAAAGATCATGGGTTCGAAGCCAGCTAGGTAACATAATGAGACCTGTGTCTGGAAAGACACATGATGTGTGTGTGTGTGTTTAGATGTGTGCACCCTTAGGATATTAACAATGTTCATTTTGTTTACTCCCTTCTCTTGCACCTGAAAGAACCCTGCTTACCCATTTGAAGAATAGGTGTAGGAGATGGAGCTAGATTACAAAGACAAGTACCAAATGAAGAAATATAATTAAGATTAAAAAAATTTTCCGTGTTAAGTTGGTTGTTACTCAGATCTTTAGTTTGCAAGTAAAACGAGACAAGGGTGTATTAATATTCCTTCTTGTCTGATTACTCTGTTCTCTCTGCCTGTGTTATAAATTTACACAAGTCATATGAGTATTTGATCTTTATGTAATTCTACGTATGCTCTTATTTTAATGTCAATGGGAGTAAAAAGAATCACTGTTTTTATAGGCTTTGGAACTCACTTTTATAGATATGATCTGATGTCTTTAATAATTCCATATGATCATGATTAATTTTAGACATTTAGTGAGGTACTGTGCATAATGAAAAGCACACTCTAAAGACCTAATTTAAAAAATCATTTAGTACACCTCTTAAGTAAACTTGCCATTCTACAATACTTTGTATCTTTTTCTTTTCTGTCCTTTTCTTTTGGTCAGAGGGTATATATACACTCCAGGAAAAGAGGAGAAAGCACCCTCTAATAGGGCATGGTCACACTGCAATCCCTTCTCTATTTCTCCTTCCTGTTGGGATTTGGAATACATAAAAACATGTGCCTGGCATGGTTTTCAAGCTGCTGAGGATGGGATTTAAACCTAGGTTGGCCATGTAGGATCCTGTTCTCTTAATCACTAGGCTACAGAGGCAATCCATTCATTTTTCTTGTTCAAAAAAAAAAAAAAAATGACTCAAGGTAAGGACTCCTGGTTTGAAAGATTTGTGAATTTTTAGCTAATTGACCGTATTTGTAGCTTAATTCTGAATTTTAGAAATCTTTAGAAACATAGGGTTTGAGCAGAGAAAGGCATTTATTTAGTGTAAAATCAACTGCTTAGAGTTAGTATTAAAGTCCTAAATTCCCCATTTTAAGGTGTGTTTAAAAAAAAGGTTAAGGTTGTGGGACCAGCAGTTAGTGTAATGGTTATG
This sequence comes from Tupaia belangeri chinensis, assembly GCF_000334495.1. Lineage (NCBI taxonomy): Eukaryota > Metazoa > Chordata > Mammalia > Scandentia > Tupaiidae > Tupaia > Tupaia belangeri. The sequence continues at coordinate 7,439,242 of NW_006159512.1, forward strand.
TCGCTGGACTCCCACGTAGTCAACCGCGGTTTGCATCCCGGATCCGGTGGCTTAAGAGTCACGCCGGGCGCGTGTGCGTGCGTGCCTAAGATCCCGAGAGGAGAAGGGAGGAGAAGGGATTGCGGTGCGGCTAACCCCCCCCCCGGGGGGGTGTGATTTCTCGCTGTCTGTCTGTCTGTCTGTCTGGCGAGCACACGCACCCTATAGAAAAAACCTCTCCCCAAAAAAAAAAAAAAAGGTTAAGGTTGAGACCAAGAGTTGGCGTAATGTCTATGTCGCTGGACTCCCATGTAGTCGACCACTGTTCAAGTCCTGGACCCTGTGACTTAAACTCAAGTCAGGCACATGTGTGTGTGTGTGTGCCCAAGATCCTGAGAGGAGAACAGAGAAGGGATTACAGTGTGGCCATTCCCCCTCCACCACCAGGGGGTGATTTCTCGCTTTCTGTCTCTGTCTCTTTCTGTCTTTCTGGTGAGTGCATGTGCCCTATAGCAAAAACCTCTCAAAAAAAAAAAAAAGTTAACGAACATTTCATGATTTAGTTTGCAACATAAATAATCATCAATAATGGAGAGGGAACTCTAAAAGTCTGCTTTTCCTTGCTCCTTAATACTGTTTCTTCCTTTCCCCCTCTGCCATAATAAACAATAACAGCAGCAAAACCTACTTTCAAAGAGAGTGTTCAAAGGAAAGGTTTTGTTGAAACTTTTGAGCCTAGTTCACTGCATGAAGATAAAGAGTTTTCAGAAGTATAAATGACCTACACGGAGTACCCTGGTGTGCCTGTTTAACACGTGTGCCCAGGCTCTACCTGAATTCTGAAACAGACCTCTGCAAGGGACTAGGAATCCGCCTTGAATTTGGGTATGTGAGGCCCAGAGTTTAGAGGTTCAAGGAGCTGGATCCATGTGGCCAACTATGGTTTGAATCCTGGCTTTGGTAGCTTGAAAAACATACCAGGCACAGCACATGCATGCCCCAAATCCCAACAAGATTGAGAGATGGAGAAGCAATTGTGGCTTGATGGTGGCCCATTGAGGGCTGCCTTCTCCCTTCTCTCTCTTTTTTTTTAAAAAGAATTATTTATTTATTTATTTATTTCCATTTGTTTTGTTTGTTTGTTTGTTTGTTTTCTTTATTTGACAACAGAGAGAGAGAGAGAGAGAAAGGGAAAGTGAGAAAGCAAGCCACCAGGTCTGGGACTTGAACCATGGTCGGCCATGTGGGAATCCAGCGCCCCCTATCCACCACACCACCTGCTGGCCCCTCTCCCTTCTCTCTCTGGTGAGGGTACACTCCCTCTGACAAGAAGAAAAAGAAAATGGCAAATGGCAGCTTAACAAAGGAGTAACACTTTATTACTGAGTAGAAGAATAGGGAACTGCTATCTGTGGTCAGGACTTACATGTCCAATGTAAAATTGGGCCTAGGGACATATTTAATTTTAAGAACTCTCAATAGAGTTCCTACTACACAGAAACATCTGGCTTTCACAAACATCTCAGTTTAAAAAAAAATTTAATTATTTAATTTTATTTGTTATTATTAATTTTAACTTGACCAGAGAGAGACAAAGAAAAGGAGAATGAGGAAACAAGCTGTCAGGTCTGGGACTTGAACCATGGCCAGTCATATGGGAGTCCAGCACCTTAACTACCACACCACCTGCTGGTCCCAACATCTTTTTTATATATATATATATCTCCTGGTATCTGCAGTTGCTTTCCATTCCTTTATTTTTTTCTCCCACATTTTATTGGTTAACAAAATCTCTTAATTGATCTAACTACTTTCTTCCCCCCACCCCCCTCCCCAGAGGTTTTTGCTATAGGGCGTGTGTGCTCGCCAGAAAGACAGAGAGAAACAGAGAGACATAAAGCGAAAAATCACCCCCCATGGGGGTTGGCCACACCACAACTCCTCTCCATTCTCTTCATGAGATCTTGGAGACGTATGCATACGTGCCAGGTGTAAGTTTTAGCCACCAGGTCTGGGACTCGAACAGTGAGTGATCGACTACATGGGAGTCCAGCGACATAGCCATTATGCTAAGTGCTGGTCCCAGTGTAACTGCTTTCAATAGCAAATTCAGCTGATATATAAATATCTTTGAACAAATGTTTGACTTTAGGCATCAGACTGTGAGCAGGATGAATATACTATAAAATAGCACCTAGCTGAGGCTATCTAGCTTATTGTGGTCGTTAAATAGGTATTTTAAAATATGTTTCTCAATTTCAAGAAAGGCAGTTGTAGGTTTAATAAATCAAAAAATGTTAAGAGAACTTTGCTTAAGACTTAAGGCAGGAAGCAGGTTAGGATTCTGTTCAAATAGTAGTTACCTGGACCTGTCGGCAGTTCTAGAGAAGACAGAAATCCTTATCCCTGGACTACAAAGCACAGAAAAAGATCAGTATTGTTTTAGTTAAAAGCCATAAAATTCTATTTCATCAGCTCCATCTCATGTACTTAATCTAAGTTCTGTTGTGGTCCAAGCTTTCTGTTTAAATTCTGGAAGATAATATTCAACTTGACTTGTCCCTACCATTAAGCTGACTATTTTCTTAGATGTTTTTTAACTCTTATTTCTGTGTGTCTGACTTTAGTTTTCCTGATACAACACTCCCTTCAGAACTTCTCGGAGAACTGTTCTGGTGTTGGTAAATTCATTCAGGTTTTGTTTATCTGAGAATGTTCTTGCTTTCTCTTCCCATATGAAGGATAATCTTTTTTTTTTTTTTTTAAGAATTATTTATTCATTCATTTATTTTAATTTGACCAGAGAGAGACACAGAGAGAGAAAGAAAGTGAGAAAGCAAGCTGCCAGGTCTGGGACTTGAACCATGGGTCAGCCATGTGGGAGTGTCCAGCACCTTAACCACCATGCCACCTGCTGGTCCCCCCATAAGAAGGATAATCTTGTTGAGTGTAGTATTCTTGGTTGAAATTGTTTTTCAACAATTGAATATATTTTCCCATTCTTTCCTTGCTTATATTGTTTCTGATGAGAGGTCTGCTGTTAGGCTGATGGGATATACTTGTCATTTCTCTCTTACCAGTCTGAGTACCTTGTCTTTGCCTGTGGTTTTAGTCAATCTGCCTATAATGTTCTTTGGAGAAGATCTTCTAGGGTTAATTCTATTTGTGGTCCTATGTATTTTTGGGCTCTGGATCTTTGAATGCCTCTCTGGGTTTGGAAAGTTTTCTTCCAGGATTTCATGGAATGGATTATCAATGCCGTTGTTAGTCTCTTCACCTTCTGGGATACCAATTATCTAGATGTTTGGACATTTGATGGTATCTAGTATTTCTCATAATTATTCTCATTTTTTGGGACTGTTTTCTCAGTCTTTGTGGCGGATTTTTCTAGGCCAGTGATTCTGTTTTCTTCATCTGAGATTCGGTCTTCTGTATGATCTAGTCTGCTTTTAATACTTTAAAGGGAGGTTTTGATTTCCTGTATTACAACCTTGGTCTCTAACATTTCCATTTGATTCTTCTTTATGATGTATATTTCCTCTTTCTGATTGTGCCAGAACTCTTCACCTCCTGGAACTCCTTGGCGCTATTCTCCTGCCTCTTCTGGAATTCATTGTCTCTCTTCTCTTGCATCTCTGTTAACTTTGTCACTATGAATATCTTCAATTCTTTATCAGACATTTCCATGATTTCCATTGAACTGTATATGGATGAAGAGGAGTTATTCTTTTTCCTCAGGTGGAGGTATTATCTTGATTTCTCATATTTCTTGTGCCTTTGCAGTAATTTCTAGTCATCTGATGGGTTATTTGCTTCTTCCTAATTTCTAGAAGTTTTAATCTGACCACTGAGGGACATGCAGGAGGAGGCGATCTGCAATCTCTTTGCCACTCTGTTTTTATCCTTTTGTGCAGCAAATTCAGTGGGTATTGAGCAATATGTTGATCCTAATAGTATTTTAATGTTTGGCTATGGTTCCCATAGATCTGACTAGACAGTGAATGGAGATTAAGCATTAAATTGATGAGGTAAAAGAAAAAGAATAACACAACAGAGAAAGAGAACAAAAAAAAAAAGAGAGAGAGAGAGAAAAGAGAAGAAAAAGAAGGAAAAAAGGAAAAATCAACCAAAAAACCAATTTTTTTAAAAAAGCAAAAAATAAAAACCACGTGGCTCACAAAAGCACTAATTCTCAGCTGCAGTGGAGGAGTCTTCTTTTGAAGGCCTGCCTCTTGCCTCTTAGAGAGGAGGAGGAAAGGGGGTTATTGGCAAGATAAAGGAGGATCTGAAAGCCAAGAGAATATTTTACCTTAAAAAAGTTTTTAAAGGAAAAATTACAAAAAAAGAGAAGACAGAGAGTGGCGGAGAGAGACAGAGACAGAGAAAAGGATAGAGGGGGTGCTCTATCACTCAAGACTGGGGGCTGGAGGTTGAATTATCAGTAGACAATCTTCATTTCTCTTATTTCCTGAAAGCACTAGTTCTCAGCTGCAAATGGAGGAGGCAAGATTCTTCTGAAGACCTGCCCCTTGCCTCTCCTGGAGAGAAGAGGCAACATCTCAGTTTTTTTTTTTTTTTTTTGGAGAGGTTTTTGCTATAGGGCACGTGTGCTTGCCAGAAAGACAGAGAGAAACAGAGAGATAGAAAGTGAGAAATCACCCCTTGGGGGGATGGCTACACCGCACTCCCTTCTCCTTCATTCTCCTCTCGGGATCTTGGGCACGCATGCACGCACACGCGCCTGGTGTGAGTTTAAGCTACCAGGTCTGGGACTCGACCCGTGGTTGACTACATGGGAGTCCAGCGACATAACCATTATGCCAACTACTGGTCCCAACATACTTGGTTTTTAAGGCAAGATTACAAGTATTCTTATAGAGAGTCTTTCTTGTGTGTGAATCAGTGTCTCCAGGATTTCAGATTGCGAAACCACTTGTATGAATGCTTGCTGGTGGTACTGAGAGGAAAAGCAAAGTGAATAAGAAAGTACTACTGGGATACTAAGTGTCAGGCACAGTTAAGAGGTTGGTAGCTTGGGAGAATAGTCTTGGAGCTCACACTAGCAACAGGGGACTTAATAATTTCTTCCAGTCAATAATAGAGATGACAGACACAAAGCAATGCATAAGTAACGTCCATTTGAATAAAGCAGACATTGCGGTGGGAGCAAAGACGTGATCATGTCATAGTCAGGCTTGATGGCCCCATGCTTTAGTCTTGTGGGATAGACTCTGAAATAATAGCAGGTCTCCTTTTAAGCCTAATTTATAAAGTTGCCAGAAACCATACTCTGAACTGAATAGATATCAGGAAATGAGGAATAATTGAATAGCTCTCTATTTTCTTGACCGGCCTACCAAACTCTACCCAAACTGACAGAATATTCAGTTTCTTTTGATTCTTTCCTCTAAGATAACCCCTTTTTCTTGGAGGTATTAGTAGTGTATCTGCTTTGGCCTGGTAAAGATTGAGACCTGAAGATTGGAGTATTGCTTTGAAGACTAAGGAAGCTTATCTTACACAAAAGTAAGGGGTAAGGACTACCAAATTTAAAGAGGCATAGTTTTTTTTTTTTTTTTTTGAGAGAGAGAGAGATTTTCACTATAGGGCGCGTGCGCTCGCCAGACAGAGAGAGACATAGAGACAGAAAGTGAGAAATCACCCCCAGGGGGGATGGTCACACCGCAATCCCTTCTCCTCCATTCTCCTCTCAGAATATTGGGCACACACGCACACGCGCCTGGCTTGAGTTTTAAGCCACTGGGTCTGGGACGCGAACCGCGGTGGACTACGTAGGAGTCCAGCGACATAGCCATTACGCTAACTGCTGGTTTCTGAGAGGCATAGTTTGTTAAGCCTACAAATTGATTACAGGGCTGGCCCTGTACCCAGTAGTTGGAGGTGATGGATCCCATGTGGCTGACCATGGTTTGAGTCCCGATCCTCCCTGGTGGCTTGAAAAACATGCTTCCCACACATGTGCATGTATGTGTGCCCCAAATCTCAACAGGAGAGAGAAACAAAGAAGGTACTGCGATGTAACCATGCTCTATTAGGGAATGCTTTCTGTCTCTCTCTGTCTCTCTCTCTCATACTGTCTCTGGTGAGCCCACATGGCTTTAACCAAAACAAAACAGATCTGACTAGCTCAAGGCCTAGTGTTTGAGGTGGCTGGATCCCACATGGAAAACTGCTGCATGGTGTGAGTCTTAGACTAGATGGCTTGAAAAATACACCGGCATGTGGGCATGCGTGCCCAGAATCCCAAAAGGAGGGAGAAATTGAGGAGACGGAATTGCAGTATGACCATGCCTTATGGAGGGTGCTTTCTCTTTCTCTCTCTCTTTCTGGCAAGCACACATGCCCTCTGGCGATAAAATTTTTTTAAAAATTGATTATAATAAAATTTTCCTGGTTGTATTTCCATATTGAGATTCTAGCACCCTCCTCCCACTTCTGCCTAGTGCCATCACAGACCTCCATTTGCCAAGTACCTGTTCTTTTACTGGTCTGGTCCAGACATCAGATTTCCTCTCGCCCCTCCTATCTGCTCACTGACCAGGGTCTGCCTGCCTGCTGCCTCTTTACTTTGGTGTGGTCCAAGGTCCTCATTTCCTCTTGACTAAGCCACTGCAGCAGTCTCTAACTGGCCTCCCATTTCTGATCCCCCTCTTCTTCAGCCCATGTCCTGCTGGTCATCTTCCAGATTGCTTTTTCACAGCTCCCAGATCTGTACCCAGGACCAAGTGTGGCTTAGTATTTATGCCCTCCAGGGTTTGGCCTCAACCCACTCTTCTGGTTATTTCCTGCTCTGTTCTCATACTTCCTGGAGGCTCTTGGGACTATTATTGACACTGTAGTCCTTAAAATTTCCCTTCTTCATTCTGTTTTTATTTCAATTCCTGACATCTTTTCCTGCCCCAACTCACTTCTCAACTGTCTACCTGTTCAGAGTGCAAGGCCAGATTTGGCTAGTCCTTCCTTCCTTCCATGTTACTACAGCACTCCCGCGGATCCTTATCTGGAAAAAAGAGGAATCCTGCTGTTGATAATTTTTAACTTATATATCAAGAGTGGAGAGCTATTCTTATTCTTTGTGCCGCTGATCCCAGGTACGTGAGGGGACTTCAAAAAGTTTATGGAATAATGGAATTACAGTATGGGTTTATTTGAGTATTTTGAAGTCTGTGTGTAGTTTTATCATAATACACATTTTCTACAAACTGTTTGAATACCCCTTGTATGTTAGAGCTTAGCAGATATTTAAGTGAACATGCCTTTATTTATTTATTTATTTTTGGAGAGGTTTTTCCTATAGGGTGCGTGCGCTCGCCAGACAGAGACATAGAGATAGAAAGCGAGAAATCACCCCCTAGGGGGATGGCCACACCACAATCCCTTCTCCTCCATTCTCCTCTCGGGATCTTGGGCATGCACGCATACGCGCCCAGCGTGAGTTTAAGCCACCAGGTCTGGGACTCGAACCGTGGTCGACTATGTGGGAATCCAGCGACATAGCCATTACACTAACTGCTGGTCCTGAACATGCCTTTATTGATAGTAGCTATCAGTTATAGAATGTTATGTGCTCGACTCAAAATGCTGTGTAAAACTTAGTTGTTTAAACCCTCACAGCCAGTAGAGGTGGTATTAATCCAGTTTTATAGATGAGAAATTGAAGGCCTTGAAAATTTAAGGAGCAGTCCAGATTGCACAAGTATTGATAATTAAGTGGCAGAGTCAGGAGTGGAACTCAGGCCTGCCTTTCTGTGAAACTCACTCTGTTGTACTTAGCCTTCAGGCACTCAGCTCTGTTACTGCTGTTGAGACACAGGCCTGTCTCCTTGATGCCACGGGGTGCTCATGATTCAGGGTCGAGTTCCTGCAGATCTTGTATTCCCAGCATAGTCTGGCAATGGAACTTCATTCCTCTGCTCCCACTCAATTGTACATTCCTTTTGGAGAAGACTGATGATGTTTTTGTATCTTCTCTGTATTTTTTAGCATCTAGTATACATTGAAATATTTCTGTTGAGTGAATGGATGGTGGCAGGGCCCAGAAGAAACTCACGTGCGAGGTTTCACTGAAATGCTGACTCTATCAGAGCCCTGGCTCTGAGTTGTTCAGAAGAGATTCTAGGCAGCATATTGGCAAACAGTTTGGAATTATTTTCCCTCAATCTAATATCAAGTTTATTTTCAGATGGTTTATAATGATCTTTACATGTTTCATTTGAGTTTGAGAGTAACCATTTGACAATATATTTCTCAACTTTATTGTTTAAAATATTTAAAAAATAATTTATATTTAATCGTATGTTTTTATAGCATATGATGTGGGTTCTCAAAGCATAAATGCATTTTATGCCCAGCAAGTTAAATACCACACACAATAACTTTCCATTCTTGTGTCTGTTAAATGTTCTTTTTTTTCCCCCCGCGAGGCCCTCCCTCTTACCCCTTGGAAGCTTGGAATTTCGAGAGCTGCATGAAGGTAATGTTGGCCTTCAGCATTTGATGCTAGTGTACTCAGGTCATCGGGAAGTTACCTCGCATCCACTTGGCTACTATTTATTGAACACCCGTGTTCAACCTTGAATTAGACGCTATCTTGTTAGCTTGAACACAAGTCTGTTGGGTAGTATATTTAGAAATATTTAGGGACCAGCAGTTAGCATAATGGCTATGTTGCTGGACTCCCATGTAGTTGACCATGGTTTGAGTCCTGGACCTGGTGGCTTAAAACTCACGCCAGGTGCGTGTGCGTGCATGCCCAAGATCCTGAGAGGAGAAAGAAGGAGAAGGGATTGTGCTGTGCACCACCCCCGGGGGGGTGATTTCTCGCTTTCTGTCTCTCTGTCTTTCTGGTGAGCGCATTCACCCTATAGCAAAACACTGTCAAAAAAAATCTTTTTTAAACATTTGTGAACAAATGCTTATATATGATTTTTTTTTTTTAAATGGTCACAGCCACTCTGTATGACAGAGTGAAACATCAGTAGGCTCATTTTACAAATGTGGAAACTCAAAATGCTGGAGAAAATAAATGAAAACCAAGAAAGCATGTTTTTGATTCAAACTCCAGGCCTCCAGAGGCGAGTTCCTTCAAAGGTGCTTGTTTTGCTAGCCACGTACTAGTACTTTCCTCCTGTCCCAGTGGTGCTCTTCAGTATTGCAGGCTTCTGGGGTGTCTCAGCTCTTATACCTGGAAAGGTTCTATTCTTTCATCTTTCACCTTGTTTATGTTCTTGAGGCTTGGCAAGTCAGCCGGCCTGGGTTCTCTAAGTGTCATTAAGTGTATAACATGACCACAGAGAAAGGGTGGAGGTTTTATATTCTCCGAAGCATTTTAACGTTTGTGTCCAAGTTCTTTAGTAGGACTTGACTTTCATTTTATCTTTTACTTAAGTAATAATAATGCCATCTTATTTGAATAGAGCAGTTATTCAGACTTCTCAGGATACTAGATTATTAAAGAATCTGTTAAAATCCAAGGAACAATTCCTGAGAAAAATGCACTTATAAAATTTGTATGTAAAGACTGTGGATCTGTTCCAAGGACCTGGTAGATAGGTTTACTCTTCAAAGTACTATGTACCTTTTTATTAGTTGAAGCCTTAGTAGTTTGTTTTTGTTTGTTTGTTTTGTTACATGGTCAAATTCTTTTCACTGGTATTTGATATAGTTGGGTATATTCATGTATTTCTTCTTACTATAATCTTTAAACAAATTTTTCTATTCCTAAAGCAATATCCAAGAATGAAACTACTGGTTTGTATACAATTTTTAGTTTTTGCTGTGTGGTGTATGCACTTGTCAGAGAGAGACAAGAGATAGAGAGAGGGAGAGACAGGGAAAGTGAGAATAACTCCTCAGAGGGGTTGGCCATGCTGTAATCCCTTCTTCTCCAGTCTCCTCTTGGGATTTTGGGCATGCATGCACACAAGCCAGTCTTGATTTTCAAGCTGCTGGGTCTGGGACTCGAGTAAGCTGTATAGGATCCAGTACCTTAATTGCTATGCCACCTACTTCCAGTATATAATTTTTTTATTTTAGTGTCCAATGTTTATTAAACATCTGCTAACTTTGGTAAGTTTATGATTTATTAATTACTACTCATTAGCTGAAATCTGTAAGATCCATTACATAGTTCTCATTCAGTACTTAAATTGTATAATGTAAGTTGTAGTATTTTCATCTTACAAATGAAGACACATTGGATGTTGAGAAGCTAAGCAACCTGTTTGTTATAATACAATACTAATAGCTAATAAAGCAAGATTGGAAACCAGGTTCGTATTCTTCCACAGTCTGGGATCTTTTCAGAAACTCATTTAAAAACCACAGATATTAGATTATCTAGGCTTAATGGCCTAATGTTTAAGACAGCTGGTCAACCGTGCAGTTCGAATCCTGTCTGCGATGTGTTGAAAAGCACACCAGCACGTGTGTGTGCATGCTCCAAATCCTGAAAGAGTCAAGAAATGGAGAAGGGTGCCTTGTGATCACGTCCCATGGGGAAGAAGGTGCTTCCCCTCTCTGTCACTCTCTGGCGAGTGCACAAAATCTCTGAAAAAAAAATTTTAAAATATTAAATTTTATTTGTTATTAACTACTTTTTAAAATTTGACCAGAGAGAGAAATGGAAAGTGAGAAAGCAAGCCTCCAAATCCAGGAATTAAAGTGTAGTTGGCCATGTGGGAGTCCAGTGCCTTAACTACCATGCTACCTGCTGACCCCCTGACAAAACTCTTAAAAGATTCGTTTATTATAGATTAGTCTTATAGTAGACACTCCTTTAGAAAAGATAATGGACTGGGGCCAGCAGGTGGCACGGTGATTGAGGTGCTAGATTCTCATATGGACAACCACAGTTTGCGCCCCGAACACGGTGGTTTGCCTTCTCTTTTTCTGTGCGTGTGTGTATGGTGAATTTAATAATAATAAAATTAAATAATTCTTTAAAGAAAAAAAACGGACTGAGCTGGCCCATAGCCTGGTGATCAAGGGAAGCCTGACCCTACATGGCCAACTGAGCAGTTTGAATTCCACCCCTGTAGCTTGAAAGACTTGCTAGGTATATGTGTATACATGCCTGAAATCGCTGGGATGGAGAAATGGAGGAGAAGGGTTTGGGATATGTCTGTGGCTCATGAAGAGGTGGTACTTTGTCTGCCTTTCTCCGTATACATGCCCTCTAAGCAACCTGAAAAAAAAAGGTAGTGGCTCCTGTATGAGTTCTTATCTGCCATAGATAATGTAATCTATGTCCTCCATCCTATCAAGTTGTGTTGAGCAGTAGGGTTCCTGGGAAAGAGCTTAAGGATGTTTGGAACTAAGAAGTCTGAATTCCTGGGAAAGGGACTAAAAAATAATGTAGGAGAAAAGAAGGGGAACAGAGGGCTATATTGAACCCTGGGTAGCCAGCTTTTTAGGGAAGAGGAAAAAAAGAGGGGAATTAGATGATCTTTAAGGCCAATTTAGGTTTCCTGTTGCCTGAACTAGTCTTGCTGCATGAAGGCATACCTTAGTGGTTATTTTATTTTTTTTTTTAAGGTTTTTGCCATAGGGACCGTGCACTCCCTGAGAGAGCCAGAGACACAGTGAGAAATCACCCCCCGGGGAGACCGGACACACCACAATCCCTTTTCCTCCCCTCTTGGGATTTGGGCAAACAAGCACTTGAACCATGAAGCTGGCCATGTGGGATTCATCACCTTAACTTCCACACCACCTGCTGGGTCCCCTCTTTTTAATTTTTTTTAAAGCCGCATTTACTTAAATAATTACTAGTAGTAATTGGACCTTCGTTTAGAAAATTGCTATCTAATGGTTTAAAGATTCATAAGGGTAGAAATCCTGTTCCTTAAATGATTAGGGGAAAATCATTAGCGTTGAGGTTTTACTTAGGAACAGTATCTAAATAACCTTACGCTTTTAAAACACATTTTTTGTTTTTGTTTTTGCCTTAGGATGTGTTTGCTTACCTGAGAGAGACAGAGGGAAAGTGTGACATCAACTCCTAGGTGGATGGCCATGCCACAATCTCTTCTCCATTCTCTTAGGATTTTGGGCACACATCTTGATTGTCAAGCCACCAAGTCTGGGACTCAAGTGGAGGTTGGCCATGTGGGAGTCCAGCACCTTAGCCACCATGCTACCTGCTGGCTCCTTAAATCAAGTCTGCCTTTTCTGAGGATGATCTGTTGTTACTTGCTAAGGTCTTGGAGACTGGCATCTACAATAGCATAGAATGAATTCGGCACTGGAAATCATGAGTTAATAATCTACTTCCCTTGATGGGTTCTATTGCTGTGAGCAAGTTGTGTGGGCTGTTATCTCCTGAGAAATCCCTGTAAAAGGTATTAGTAATACTTTATAAGTAGGTTGGGAGAGTTAATTTTTCTTAAGTATTTTGAAATTCGTAGATGAAAGGCTCTGTATGGAGCAAGTTGGTGTCAGCCTGTTTTCTCTCCTCTGAGCCAGGAGAAAATAGGCACCTTAGGGTCAGGTTGACTTATCTTCTGGAGTTCCTTTATAAATTGCTTTTATTGAATTTAAAGTGGATAACAGATGCTTCTAAGAATATGGTTCACTATAAAGGTAAACATTTCTTGGATTTGGATTTTGGAATTATTAACTCTTATTTTCACCTAAGATTTAAAACAGGTTTAAATACTAGAGATGATCTTTAAGGCCAATTTAGGTTTCCTGTTGCCTGAACTAGTCTTGCTGCATGAAGGCATACCTTAGTGGTTATTTTATTTTTTTTTTTAAGGTTTTTGCCATAGGGACCGTGCACTCCCTGAGAGAGCCAGAGACACAGTGAGAAATCACCCCCCGGGGAGACCGGACACACCACAATCCCTTTTCCTCCCCTCTTGGGATTTGGGCAAACAAGCACTTGAACCATGAAGCTGGCCATGTGGGATTCATCACCTTAACTTCCACACCACCTGCTGGGTCCCCTCTTTTTAATTTTTTTTAAAGCCGCATTTACTTAAATAATTACTAGTAGTAATTGGACCTTCGTTTAGAAAATTGCTATCTAATGGTTTAAAGATTCATAAGGGTAGAAATCCTGTTCCTTAAATGATTAGGGGAAAATCATTAGCGTTGAGGTTTTACTTAGGAACAGTATCTAAATAACCTTACGCTTTTAAAACACATTTTTTGTTTTTGTTTTTGCCTTAGGATGTGTTTGCTTACCTGAGAGAGACAGAGGGAAAGTGTGACATCAACTCCTAGGTGGATGGCCATGCCACAATCTCTTCTCCATTCTCTTAGGATTTTGGGCACACATCTTGATTGTCAAGCCACCAAGTCTGGGACTCAAGTGGAGGTTGGCCATGTGGGAGTCCAGCACCTTAGCCACCATGCTACCTGCTGGCTCCTTAAATCAAGTCTGCCTTTTCTGAGGATGATCTGTTGTTACTTGCTAAGGTCTTGGAGACTGGCATCTACAATAGCATAGAATGAATTCGGCACTGGAAATCATGAGTTAATAATCTACTTCCCTTGATGGGTTCTATTGCTGTGAGCAAGTTGTGTGGGCTGTTATCTCCTGAGAAATCCCTGTAAAAGGTATTAGTAATACTTTATAAGTAGGTTGGGAGAGTTAATTTTTCTTAAGTATTTTGAAATTCGTAGATGAAAGGCTCTGTATGGAGCAAGTTGGTGTCAGCCTGTTTTCTCTCCTCTGAGCCAGGAGAAAATAGGCACCTTAGGGTCAGAAGGTTGACTTATCTTCTGGAGTTCCTTTATAAATTGCTTTTATTGAATTTAAAGTGGATAACAGATGCTTCTAAGAATATGGTTCACTATAAAGGTAAACATTTCTTGGATTTGGATTTTGGAATTATTAACTCTTATTTTCACCTAAGATTTAAAACAGGTTTAAATACTAGTTTGTAATTGGCCAGACTTGGTGAAAACTGAATACTGGGTCACAGCTTTTCTAAAAAGGAGTCAACTTTCACTTAGAATATAATGTGTAGACTTTATTTTTGGGTCTGAAGAGTCACGATGCATTTTCACATAGAAAAACAGAAAAAAATCATTACTTTTTTGACGACCTAATACTTCCACTAATCTGTGAAATTAATCTTTGCTGCCAAATAAATTGCCATGGGCTGGAACAAAGTTTTTAATCTCTGTTAATTTATATATTCACTTCACACTCTAGTGCATCTGTGTGGAAACATACAAGTTTAGAAAATTTAAAACCAAGTTCTTATTGTTTTTTTTTTTTAATAGACCACAGATTAGTTTATTTTTAACACTCATCATGCCATGGATTCATAGGGAATAGGTTCCAGTAGCTCAGGCTCCTTTCCATTGGTTCTCACAAAGTGTGCTTCTCTGGGTGGAGCAGGCTGGTGCTTTAGTTGAACCCAGGTACCTTTCTCTTTGGCTTCTTTATTTTTCTGGTCATTTTCCTTCACACGTTTTAGGAAGCTCTTAGAATGTTTAATATGCTCAATACGCACATTGATTCTCTTGGCAAGAATCTTGCCCTTAACTTGTTTGTTCACGACAATGCCAACAGCATGCTGGGTGACATTGTAGACTCTTCCAATTTTGCCATGGTTAACATTTGTGGGGCATTCCCTTTTGAACAGTACCCATTCCCTTAATGTCTACAATGTCACCTTTCTTGAAGATTTGCATATATGTTGCCAAAGGAACAACTCCATGTTTTCTAAAAGGCCTAGAAAACATATATCGGGTGCCTCTCCTCTTTCTCTTTGTGTTCGTCATTTGGGTTAATTACTGGAAGATGGCGGTTCCCAAGTTGTTTTTTGAGAAGCCTAGCAGTTTAATAGGGCAAGATGTTATTCACAAGTAATAGTAATGTATGTTGTGTTTGAAAAATACATGTCTCTTCCTAAATTATCTCTACTTAAATGGGAACTAATAGTAACATAACATTTTTAGAGTAACTACATACTAGGCTTTGGTTGTTTATGCATTCCAAGCAGCTTTCTATGATGCCAGAGAAAAATGAACCAGTCTAGATGCATGGGAAGGTGGGTAAGTAGGGAGTCACACTTTCTGGTGCTCTGAAACCCTTGACTGATCAGTGCAATGTGGGCCTCTCTTCTTTTTTTTTGGTAGAGGATAATTTGCAGACATGAAATACTTCTCTTGGATTGGTAGTGCTCATACTCTCTTTAAAAACAAAATATATTCCTTACTCTTGTTACTATACTTAAGTATTTTTGTGACTGACAAACTTTAGGAAAAACTTACCTTTAATCCTAAAATATTGGGGCTGGCAGGTGGCCTGGTGGTTAAGGTCCTGGACTCTCACGTGTCTGACCGCGGTTAGATCCTGGACCTGGTGACTTAGCTCTTTCACTTTCCCCTTCTCTCGTTCTCTTTCTCTTTGGGTCAAATTAAATAATAATAATAAATAATAATAAATAAATACTAAAAAACTAAACAAAGCAAAAATATATACATATAATTATAACGTTAAAAGGAAATTAAGCAGAATTAAGAGCCCCTTCTCAACTGCATTTCCATGCAGAATTTCCAGAGACCCCAGTGAGCCAGTGGGGTTAAGTTTCCAACACAGACTAGTTATCCCATTTGCAGACTTTACATCTTTCCTCTCCTTTTCGGGTTCAGATTTATTTCCATCCAGAGACTAGCCTTTGGCAAACTTCCAAATCAGTTTTGCAGGGAGCCCTACCCACCTTTGCCAGGTGAAGAAACAAAGATCACCTGAGTAACACGCGCCGCAGTCACACCCTCCTCGCGCACAGCTTTGCCCGGACACTCGCATCCTCCTCGCCACCCCAAGGATCCTCGGGATGGGGTAGATTGGAGGGGTTTGGCATTTGAGGGCCTGGCCTGCAAAGGTAATTAACCTGATTTACGTTTGTATAACGAGTTCCTAAGTCCCGCCTTCCATATTTACTGTGAGAGTTCGACCCATTTGTGATGGCGGGTTCAGCATTTCATGGCCGATCCTTGACCCTACCAGTTAGGCGGTCCAGGCTGGTTTACTCTTAGGAGGAACAAAACACGTAGGTCGACCCAACCAACAGCACTGTGCGGCAGCGAACGTTTTAAAGCGTAGGACATCTAGTCTCCCCCCATTCGTCATAAGGTTGCTCCAGAGGGCTTTAGGTGACACTGTCAGTGAGTGCTGAAATTGACGATAGCCGTAACATCCCGGGATGTTATTCGCCAGGCTGCTCCGGCCCACGGTCTCGCGATTTACGCCAGCTGCGTTCGGGAGCGCTTGGGGGCTCGGGCTCCGCGAGGCGGGCTGGGGGCGGGGCGGGGCGGGGCCGGGGGGCAGGGTCTAGCGCGCCTGGGCGGGGC
>NW_006159512.1:7455969-7477482 GCF_000334495.1 Tupaia belangeri chinensis
AGCGCTTGCGCGCTCGGGCGCCGCGAGGCGGGCTGGGTGCGGGGCGGGGCGGGGCCGGGGGGCAGGCTCTAGTGCGCATGGGCGGGCCTTCCTCCTGGTCCCTAACCGCTCCGTTCAATTTCCACTCGCGTCGCACTCTGGCCAGGCGGTTACTTGAGTGCCTCTGGTTGCCGAAATGTCTGTTGGTAGAGATTCCGTGAAGGGAGGCGAAGGCAGAGGAGAGGAACCAGTCGAGGCCATCACCTGGAGCGAGCACTCGGAGAGGCAAGTGGAGGAGAAGGAAGAGCCGAGGAAGGTGGAAGAGGTGGTGGGGGCTGAAGGCTGCTCTGGTGATCGTGGCTCAGGGAAGGGCCGCACAGGTCCAGACCTTCTGGGGCATGCCGAGGACGAAGGGAAATTTCGGAATATCCGCAAGCAGTACCGGCGGCTCATCTACAGCGTCCAGCAGAACCGTGAGGACATCGTGAACACGGCGAGCGAGTCGTTGACCGAGGCTCTTGAAGAAGCCAACGACCTGTTCGATGGAGTGAGCCGAACCAGAGAAGCGGCCCTCGACGCCCAGTTTCTCGTTCTGGCTTCTGATTTGGGTAAAGAAAAAGCAAAGCAGTTAAACACCGATATGAGCTATTTTAATCAAGTAGCGTTTTGTGACTTTCTGTTTCTATTCGTGGGTCTCAATTGGATGGAAGATGAGCACGATGAGTTGAGCAGTTGCGATGATGATATAACTCTTTCCTTCTGGAAGACAGTACAGAAAGAAGCCACATCCTGGATGTTGCGAACCGAAACATTCCACTTCGTTTTTGGTTCATTCAAGGCAGAATCTTATGCACCAAAGCCCCGACCTCACCGTCCCAAGAAAGTTCGCAAAGTGGAAGTAAACAGAGCTATGCCTACAAAGTTGAGGAAGTTGGACCTGAATAGTAATCAAGAAACAACGGAAAAAGAAGTGGAAAAAATCTTGGGATTGTTGCAAACCTACTTTCAAAAGTATCCTGATACTCCTGTGTCCTATTTTGAGTTTGTAATTGATCCAAACTCCTTTTCTCGAACTGTGGAAAATATATTTTATGTTTCCTTTATTATAAGAGATGGCTTTGCAAGAATAAGGCTTGACCAAGACAGGCTGCCATTATTAGAGCCAATTAATATTAACCAAATAGGTGAGGAAAGTGAGCCTGCTTACCATGGCAGGAGACAAGGAGTTATATCTTTGAGTTTACAAGACTGGAAAAATATTGTGGAAGCTTTTGAAATTTCAGAGGCTATGATCACAAACTGATGCTAAAGATTTTTGTTAAGAGTTCATCTTGTGTTTTCTCTGAAGTATCTCAAAATGGAAAGTTACAAAGTGTAAAGTGAAAAACTATTTTCTAGAACAGCAGTAATTGCTTTACTGTGCAATGTATTTTTGGCAATTTTTAAGATCATAATCTGTTATTAAAAAAAGTTCACTAGCACGTTTATGGGAACATTTTTTGAATGCCCTTTAATGCAGTTACTTTATATTAAAATTAAGTTATAAATTTTATAAATTTAAAGGTATTTGCTAATTTACCAAAAAAGCTAGTTTTTGTGCTTTATGATACTGCATTGCTGCTTCTTCACTGTGTACTAAGCAAATCTCATAAGGGTATTTTTGTGGGAAGAGTGGGTGGGGCAAAAAGGCCAAGAAAAATTATCTCTAAGGCTGAGAATATTCAGATGCCATCCTTCATTGCAAACAACTCAGATTTATGAGTGGGTATGTATTCTCAGCAGTTTCTCCTGTGACTGGACACAACAAAAGTAGAGTGTCTTTATTGTAGTCAGAAGCATCAACTAAGGGTTGAGAGATGAGTGGAACTAGAAGGCATACCAGGGCAGGACAATAGCAAGGTCAGAGGCATGGTGTTGTGAGAAGTTACGGTCTGGGAGAATCATGGGATTTCTAGGAAAAATAGTCTAGTTTAATTATAAGCTAGGCAAGAATTGAGTGACTTCATCTACTGTATCAAAAGGTGTAGAAGATGTTTTTCATTAGGCTACTTCAAACAAAATCTTTGCATCTGGTTATGAGCTTTATCTACTTGGTTAATTTCTCTGGTTCCTATTCCATCTGTAATTTCTGCTAGTACACAGTATCCTATAGAATTAGTAAGGTTTCGTTCGTGTAACAACTTTACATATTTGTCCTAGTTTAATTTTGCATTTCTCAAGGCTGTAAACTGTCCCTTTTTAAAATGTGTTAGTTTATCCAAATATTCTACACTTAGTATAAGGCCATAAATTTTTTTTTCCTTTTTGTTGCTTGTAATGGTTTTAAAAATAAAAATTACAACCTTATTTGGAGATTACTGCTGAAAATTTGGGTTATTAAGGGAAAAGTTTTAAAATGTGCTGCCATGAGTGCCCATAAATTGCTTTCCCTGATCCCTAAAGGATTCTAAGTTTTTATATTTGTGGAATTTTGCCTTAAACAATCATTTGGTAAGTGGGTAAGTATTTCTTAAACTTAGCAGTAACAGTAAACTTTCCGAAAAAGCCTAGTCTTGTCCAGGGAAGGGGTAGCAAAGGGTGCATGCACTCCTGAGCAAGACAAAGAGGGGGAAAGTGCAAACCTCCGAGGGAGAATGGCCACACTGCCGTCCCTTCTGTTCACTAGCCAGTTATTTTTTAAAGTAATCATTCCCTTTTTTCACATTGCAGTAGTGCTAACCCTTCCCAGTGTCTGCCACTTTTTAGAGTAAGGGACAGTTCATTCCCTCTTGCTGATTCTCACTTCAGCATGTCTTTACCAACCACGTTCCTTGAGTTTTCCAGAGATCTGCTGTTGGAGGGAAAAAATACTCTTTATTGGCAGCAAACAAACAAACAAAAACCATCCTACCCTAGTTCTCTATTCACTATCAAATTGCTCTTTTGAATGGCTTTTATTTTTATATACTAGAGTATTTGACATGTGGTGACTTAAAAGCATTAGAGGAATGCAGAGGTTTGGGGGAGAGGTTTAATGATATAAAATTTAAAAATTTATTGAATCGCCTCTAAAATTAGTAACTGTTCAAATGTAAGTCAAGTTGTCCATTTTGTTTTGATTTTTACGGGTTTTTGTGACATGATTTTCCTCACCATTTTGAAATGAAAGCTACTGCTTACCTTGAAAAAAGAATTGACCAATGAAAAGTAAGAGTGTATTTATAAAGATTAAGACCCAAACTGTGGGCCAGCTCATGGGTTGATGGTTAAGGTGGCTGGATCCCACATGACCAACTCATGTTTTGAATCCCAGTCCCAGCAGCTTGAAAAACATGCCATGCTTGCCCAAATTTTGAAAAGACAGGGAAGTGGAGGAAAAGGAATTGCAACATGACTATGCTCCTTGAGAGGTGCTTTCTTTCTTTCCCTCTTTCTCCCCCTGCTCTCTGGCAAATTAAGAAGAAAAAAGCCCTGTACATTCACCTGCTTTCCACTAAAATAGAGTACTTTAAATTTTGTACATTCAATAAAATAACCTGATTTTTAGAAAACTATTCTGATTTTTTTTAAAAAAAATTAGAAATGTATGGATCAGCAGGTGGTATGGTAGTTAGGGCACTGAACCTCCATATGGCCTACTGCAGTTCTAGTCCCAGACCCAGTGGCTTGAAAATCACACTGGGCGTGTGTGCATCCATGCCCAGAATCCCAGGGGGATAGTGGAGAAGGGATTGTGGTGTAATCGTTCCCTCTGTGGGGGTGATTTCTCACTTTCTCACCTTCTCACCACCTCTCTCTCTGTCTCTAGCACCCTATGGCAAAAACATTAAAAAAAAAAAAATTAGAACTTCATTGAATAATAGAACTACTTTCTGATCAAAGGACCTAGGATCAGATCCTGACTCTGTTAACAGTCTGAGGTAGGAGATAGACACACACACACACACACACACACACACTCTGTAGTTAGGGTGTAGACCTGTGAGATGGAGCCAGCTTATAAGATGGAATCCTACTGGTCAGGCTTTTAATGAAAATCATTCACTGTTCTCACTAAAAATCAATTATTAGCTCTCACTGTTTGCTCACACAGAGCACTGCTTACAGCCTGCTTGAGATAATAATTGCTGAAACTAGCCTTTTTCAAATCACTGCTACATTCCAAACAAAGAGTGTTGTCTCTTGGTCTGGAGAGCAAGGGAGTAAAGGACCTTGAACAATAACCCGCCACGGAGTTATCATTTGAAAAATGGGAACATGACATGCAGGCTTGCACCTGCAAGATAAAGGGGCCTAAATGAATTTACATTTTAGAAGGACAAAGGGGAAATACATCAAAGGACAAAGCTTCATCTTAGACTTGTGGGAGACAAGATTAAAAACTAGAAACTTTGTGGTCCACAGACCTCAGGCAAAGATCTACTGACTGAATTAATTAAGGTCTTAATGCCTAAAATCTTGTGATTTGTGAGCCCACTTCCAACTGGGAGAAGAATGATGTGAATCTCCTGACACATAATCCCTGTGAGGAAGATGCATACACAAGTCCCTCCTTGCTGATAGGAAAACCCTTCACTCCAGCTCCTCTTTAGCAACCCATTTTCTGGACCTCTCTCCCTGCTTGGGAGCTCTGCTCTTGCTTCCCTCTTTTATAAACTGCTTTGCTCTCCCCTCTCTTTGTCCACGTCTAATTCTTCATGAGTGTGACACAAGAATGTGGGTGGCTTGTGGCTCTGGATTCAACATCAGTGTTGGGCCTGATCACCCCAACTTCCCACATCAATTCTAATTATGTACTTACAGCATATTATTTAACCTGTAAACTTTTAGTTTCCATCTGCCAAATGGGAATAATACCTATTAAATCAGAAAATATGTGTGACAAGTACTTTGAAATATGAATCACTAGGTGTTGTGTAGTGGGAAAATCAAGATACGTAATTGTGGGACCAGCAGCTGGCATAATGGCTATGTCGCTGGACTTCCATGTAGTCAACCACGGTTCCAGTCCCGGACCCGGTGGCTTAAACTCACACAGCGCGTGTGTGCGTGCGTGCCTCAGATCCCGAGAGGAGAACGGAGGAGAAGAGATTGCAGCGTCGCCATCTGTCCTGGGGGGTGATTTCTCGCTTTCTGTCTCTCTGTCTTTCTGGTGAGCGCATGCGCCCTACAGCAAAAAGCTCTTAAAGAAAAAGAAAGATGTAATTATAAGACACCCAAGTTCAATTTTTTGGCTCGATGCCAAGTTTCTTAAATCTCTGAGGTCCTCTCTGCTCTATATGAAATGGGAATGACATCTACTTTGGACGATTTTATTGTGGGGCTTATGGGATATAACGTATAAAACACAGCACAGTTTGTTTCACCGTAGACACTCACCTTCACATTTCACTCTCCAGATCAGTGTCAGCAGATTCCATAGTGCCTCTCCGTAATGGTGCTTTCACTTTTCTTTGAGTCTAGACAAAACTCTCTTAAACCCTGTCCTCATTCTGGGGAATCCAATATGAGATGATTGGAATCAGCACATTGTTAATTTTGCCCACTGTGCAAGCAGTGCTCTTAAGCACAAGGTGAAAATTGGTGGACAGAAAGCTGACCATCTCATTGGAATTTATATTTTAATGGGTATTTTAGTTTCTTACTGCTGTAACAAATTACCTAGTAACTTTAAACAACACTTTTACAGTTCTGGAAGTGGGACATCGTAACAAAATCAGTTTTGCTGGGCTAAAGTCAATAATATATCAACAGATCTGGTTCTTTTCCGTAGCCTTGGGAGAATGTTTTCCCTTTTTTTCCAGCTTGTGGAGGCCACTGCATTCCTTTCATTCCTTTCCTCCGAATTTTTTTTTTTTTTTTTTTTAAATTTTTTTTTGGCATTGGGTGTGCTCTCCAGAGAAACCGAGGGAAAGTGAGAATTCACCTTCCTCTTCTCCCAGAGGAATGGCCATGATGCAGTTCATTCTCAGGATTTTGGGCATGCTTACACATACACTCGGTGTGATTTTCAAGGTGCACTAGGTCTAGGACTTGAACCACGGTTGGCCATATGGGAGTCTAGCACTTTAACCACTATGCCACCTGCCGGCATCCCTCCTTTTTCAAAGCTGGCAGTGCAACCTCTTGCTTCTGTTGTCACATCTCCAGCTCTGTAATCAAGTTGCTCCCTGCTTCCCTCCTTGAAGGACATTTGTGATTACATCA
Source organism: Tupaia belangeri chinensis (assembly GCF_000334495.1). Taxonomy (NCBI): domain Eukaryota; kingdom Metazoa; phylum Chordata; class Mammalia; order Scandentia; family Tupaiidae; genus Tupaia; species Tupaia belangeri. The sequence goes on from NW_006159512.1 coordinate 7,462,135, forward strand.
GGACTACTGTGATAATGTTGGAAAATCTCTCCACATTTTTTTTGGGGGGGGAGGTTTTTGCTGCAGGGCACGTGCACTCGCCAGAAAGACAGAGAGAGAGAGACAGAAAGCGAGAAATCACCCTTCCAGGGGGGATGGCCATACTACAATCCCTTCTCCATTCACGTCTTGGGATTTTGGGCACGTACACACATGCGCCTGGCATGAATTTAAGCCACCGGGTCCAGGACTCTAACTGCAGTTGACTACGCGGGAATCCAGTGACATAGCCATTACGCCAACTGCTGGTCCCCCTTCTCCACATCTTTAATCCTATCTCCAAAGTACTTTTTACAGGTAACATACTTACAGGTTCTGGGGGTATGGACTTGGGTATTGGGGCTCTCATGGCAAGAGAAACAACAGTCGTCTTAATGGTGATTGCTCTCAAGAGAAACCATTTGGATAGTGTGGGAGTGGCAAAGAAGGCCTGCCGGGAGGAGACATTTGAAATGGACTATCCATCTCGAGTCACCAGAATGTCTGATACAGAGTAAGTTTTAGACTTACCTTGGCTGGGACTGGCCCCATGGTTTAGTCGTTAGGGGACCTGGATCCCATGTGACTGACTGTACAGTTTGAATCCTGGCCCTGATGAGCTGAAAAACAAGTGGGGTGCTATATATATATATGTGTGTGTGTGTGTGTGTTTCTGTGGACCCCAAATCCTGCCAGGATGGGGAAATGGAGAAGGGATTGCAATGTGACCATACTCCTTTGGAGGAACATTGTCTCCCTGTCTGTCTTTCTGGTGAGTGCATGCCCCCTATGGCAAATAAATGATAAGTAAGCTTGGGCAATAGATACTTTTGGTGCCTCCTAGCTAACTGTTCATGGAGAATCACCTCCCCTCTGATTGACTTTCAAGGAAGATAGTGTAGCAAGCATCGCTATTTCCCTGAGCAGGAAGATTCACCAACCACCGTCCATTAACCTTGACTCAAAATTTCTCACGCTGGGGATTAGCAAATGTTTTTGTAAAAAGTCAGATAGGAAGTATTTTAAACTTTCTGAGCCGGATGGCCTATGTTGCATCTAAGGGATTCTATTGTTTTTCAGTTGCCAATATTTGAGTTCAGGTGGCACTAGGGAAAGTCAGTTTTCTTTGCACGTGATGTATGAAACATGAAATCTAAGCAATTTGTCATCCACATAGCTCTAAAACATATTGGCTGTTCAGCACTTTTCTCCAACTGAAACCTACACGGCCGGCTCCTCACCGTTCTTGTGATGCGTAGCTTCTACACCACAGTGCTGCTGCAGTGCCTTACCGTGTGTAAACACGGAGTCCTTACTGTGCAAAGGGAACTGTACTACATTTGGTTTACATGGATGGCCTGATCGAATTCACACATAGCCCTGAAGAATGCATGTTGTTTTATCACTTTTGGCTTTGTAAAAACGGAGGCAGGAGAATCAAACATTTTGCCCTGTATCATATGCATATGACAAAGTCAGGTTCAGATTTGGACCAAGTCTTAGCTTGTAACTCCTTGTACATTTTCCCACCATGCTTTAAATTTTATGGACAGGAGCACCGAAACCCAACCTTGGTGTACATAGCAGAGTTGGAACAATTACTCAGTCTTTTATTCTAAAACGTTTTGAACATCGCATACATGCACACAGGGTCACCACTGGGGGTGTAGTGATGAAAGACTGGATGCTTTGTCTTGTGGGGTTGATGGGATTGTGGGATCTGGGGACCAGCAGTTAGTGTAATGGCTATGTCACTGGACTCCCATGTAGTCAACCGTGGTTTGCGTCCTGGACCCGGTGGCTTAAACTCACGCTGGGCACATGTGTGTGCGTGCCCAAGATCCCTAGAGGAGAGTGAAAGAGAAGGGATTGCGGCGTGGCCATCCCCCCGGGGGGGTGATTTCTTGCTTTTTGTCTCTCTGTCTGTCTAGCAAGCCCACGCACCCTATAGCAAAAACCTCTCCAAAAAAAAGAATGATGGGATTGTGGGATCTCAGAGGAGGAGCACTCAGTTTAGGGACTATCAACTCAACTCTTGAACGACCTGCAGGGCTGAAGTGGAGAAAAGAGAACATCCTAGTAGGGAAACAATTCATACTTAATGCCCTGACAACATGTTATTGTAGTTGCAAGAAAAGGGGAAAATGTTGTTTGGGAACTTAATGGAGACTTGATGGTTAAAATGAGGCTTGTGTTGAGGGATCTCAGCATCTTGGTAAAGGAATTCTTCCTAGGTTCCAAGGGGATGCTTAGAGGAGTAATGCGTTGTGTACAATACATTGAGTATAACTAATGTAACTTTTGCTACTGGATCAGATTTGATAGGAAGAGGGCATATTGGAGGGGTGGGTGCAGGGAACACCTTAAAAACATATTGCAGAACTTGATGCAGGCAGTTTCCCTTCTTCAGGACTTGTTTCTTTGTCTCTACTTACCCATTCTCTGTCTTCCCTTCTTGTACTTTATGGGAGAAACTGTCTTCTGTCTTATTTATATTTCAGGTAGGATGCCACTTAAGTGGAGCAGACAGCAATTTCAGGCATTTTTATTTATTTTTATTTTTGCTTATAGGGTGCATGTACTCACCAAGAGACAGACAAGGAAAAATGAGAAAGTGCCCCCTGAGGGGACGGCCCTGAAGAAATTCCTTCTCTGGGGATTTGGGGATGATTTCAATTTTAAATAAGGTTAAAATTTAAGGTTCTTTTTATGTCTTTTTTAAAAAAAATATTTTTATTTAGCTTATTTATTTATTTTAATTTCACTAGAGAGGGACAGAGAGAGAGAGAGGGAAAGTGAGAAACCAAGCCACCAAGTCCAGCACTCAGACCGTTGGCCATGTGGGAATCCAGCGTCCTTAAAAATGTCCAGGCTTGGGACTAGCAGGTGACGTGGTGGTTAAGGTGCTGGACACTCCCACATGGCTGACCACGGTTCAAGTCCTGGACCTGATGACTTGCTTTCTCACTTTCCCTCTCTCTCTCTGGTCAAATTAAAATAAATGACAGATAAATAAAATTAAACAAAATAATTTTTAAAATTAAGTAGTATTTTTAAAAATGTCCAGGCTTGCTCAGAGTTTTCTTTGTAAAATCTGTGCACTGGTTGATATAACTTTAACCTTGAACCATAAGAACCCAGCTCAGATACAGAATTTCTGTAAAGAGCAGAATGTGAACATTGGTTGAGAAAATGTTTTCTTTCGTTTGTTCTAGGAGGTTTATTGGGGGAAGAGGGTTCCAAGAATAGGTGATTTTTTCAGCCAGCCAGTGATTTTTGTGTTCTCACTCTCTGTGCATGCAGATAAGACAGGTTTGAGATTAATATGGTTCCTTTATTTTTCCAGGAAAACATTCCCCTGTATTTAGTAGTTAACTCTTTGAACCAACAGGTCAGTCTCCTGTTCTTTGAGGCCGCCCAGGGAGTAACACTAGTTACTGAAGCTTCTGTTGGTACTTTGATCCCAATGGCTATGACTCCCAAATCTTTTTCCCCACAGAGCTTTGTATTGAAGGAGGAGCCTCTGTCATAATGCCAGTTGAGGAATACTGGCTGTGTCTACCAGCTTCCCATGTTAGACCTTTTGTGCAGAGTATCAGGGTGCCGACTCGTCCCTCCTGTTGCTGGTTTCCAGGTCTTCTCCCTCCAGTCCCTGAGCCATCATGTGTGTCCGCCATGCTGCCCAGAGGCAGCCACGGTGCTGGACTTCCTCCTTCGCTTTCCTCACCCCCTTCCGCATCCCAAGCACCCTGCTCTTCTGCTGACCCCGAACCCTGCCTTTCACCCCCTCCATCTGATACTAGGCAGGAGAAACATGTGCAATCTAGACTGGTAAGTTTGGGGGCTTATTTTAATTTTTAAGGTTTAAGGAAAAAATCATTATACTATGCTTGTTAACAACTTTTCCAGTCACTACCTCTTGTTAAAACAGATGCTTATTGTAATAAATGTTAATACTAAATGATTACCGAAATAGTGTTCTAAACCAGTATAAAATATAATTGTACAGTGTACAAAATTTGATGGAATGAAAGGATTTTTTAAAAAATAAGAGTTTAACATCTAAAGGGTAAAAAGTACATGCCAAGTATATGGAAAATAAACACTAAAAAATAATATAGGCGACCTCATGCATATGCAAATACAAAGAATGAGCTTTGCAGAACTATGCCTATCTAAAATGTGTTGCAAGAGCTGCAGTTTTTATGTTTAACTTTTCATACAAGTGTCCAGTAATGGTTTTGTTCTGAATTTCTAGGTTTTATGCCTTAGCTAAACTGTATAGAAAAGTCATAACACTTTGGTCAAACTTATTTTAAAATTGCTATATAAGCTGTACTTAGGTACTTATGTGAGGGGACTTCAAAGAATTGATCAAAATGTGTATTATGAAAAATCTGTGTGTAAGCTTAAGGTTTTCTTGGCACCAAAATAAGCTCATACTTTAAATTCCATTTTTCCACAAACTCTTTGAAGTTTTTACTAGGCCCATGCCTTAGTTTGAGATCTTAACATACTCATCGTAACTTTGACTAGAAAGTAAAAATGATTGCTAAATTATTTTGATTGTTCCATTAAAATTATATTATACAAATGTGTTTAAAACCCTAGTTTAAAATCTAGTTTAAAAATTTTAGGAAGGGACCAGCAGATGGCATAATGGTTACATTGCTGGACTCGCACATCGTCGACTGTGGTTCAAGTCCTGGACCTAGTGACTTAAAACTCATGTCAGGCACGTGTTCCTGTGTGCCCAAAATCCCGAGAGGAGAATAGAGGAGGAGAGGGTATTGCAGTATGGCCATCCCCTTTGAGGGATGATTTCTCACTTTCTATCTCTCTGTCTCTCCAGTGAGTGTACACGCCCTATAGCAAAAATCTCTCAAAAAGAAAAAAAATATAGGAAACAAGGACTGCTGATCAGACTTATTTAGGCCAAAGTTGATTTTATTGGACTGCCAGGACCTTACTTAGGTGGAAGCACCATATAAATGCTTCAGAGCAGTGAACAGTGATGTTGAAAAGCATTAGGACACAGTTCTCAGGAATCATGACCGAAAAGAAAGCAAGTTGCTGATCACCACTTAAAGGCTATCTGACTATTTCCATTTGTTGCTATACTATAACTCAAACAACATTTTTCCTTTGGAAATTCCTTTTGCTTTTATTTAAAGAAGAATTTTCTAAGAAAGCTCTTTGGACATTGCTGCTTTTAAGTTACTTTTCCTTCCATTGTTTCTCTTTAGGCTTACCAGGAGGGCAGACTTCAAAAACTACTAAAAATGAATGGCTCTGAGGACCTTCCGGAGTCCTATGACTATGACCTCATCATCATCGGAGGAGGCTCCGGAGGATTGGCAGCTGCTAAGGCAAGACTCCTTTGTGTGTTATCTGGATTGTGGCTACAGTAGTAGCATCCCTGACCCACAGCTCCCAGTTCTCTGTGAGGGGACTTCAAAGCCCGTTCTTGTGATGTTTTGCCTTTCAGCTTGGGCAGCCCCTGTTAAGTGTGCCACTGTATCATTTTTCCCCAGATTGAAATTTATGCTCTTTATATAAAAGTATAGGACCCAGTGTTTTGGTACACATTTTTCTAAAAATTCATTTTAAAGTTGGTTGATTTTTTTAAAGATACTAAATGTTTTATGGAAATGATTTGAAATTAATCAGATATATTTATTGTTCTTTATAAATATAAATAATTGAGTTTTTCTCTTTGATAATTTTCCTATTCACAACCCTTCCTCTCCAATAGAAAAATGAAAAGCAGTTGGGTTTCTTAACTTATTAAAAAAACTTATTTCTTAACTTTATTAAAAAAGGCTTGCCTCCTGGTATATGAGGTCACTTAAGAGAATAACCACTAACTCTGTGGCCTGGGGATGATGGAGAGTATCTGTAAATAAGGAAAGATAGGAGCAAGACTCCTGGCCCTCAATTGTGATGTATTTTCCATGTGAGGAGTCCTTGGAGCTCTTGGGCCTATAATCCTTACCCAACGCTTTTTTTTTAAAAAGAGATTTTTGCTATAGGGTGTGGGTGATTGCCAGAGAGACAGAAAGTGAGAAATGAGCCCCCAAGGGGATAGCCATGGTGCAATCCCTTTTCTTCTAGTCTCCTCTCAGGATTTTGAGCATGTACACACAAACACCTGCTTGAGTTTTAAGCTGCTAGGTCTAGGACTTGAACCATAGTTGACTTCGTGGGAATCCAGCGGCATAACCATTAAGCCATCTGCTGGTCTTGTTTTTGTTTTTAAAAAGAGATTTTTGCTATAGGGCATGTGCACTCACTAGAGAGACAGAGGAGAGATAGAAGGTGAGAAATTACCCCCCTGGGGGGATGGCCACGCCATAGTCCCTTTTCTTCCATTCTCCTCTTGGGATTTTGGGCATGCATACATGCCCAGCATGAGGTTTTGTTTTTTTCTTTTGGAGAGGTTTTCGCTATAGGGTGCGTGCGCTCACCAGACAGACAGAGAGAGACACAGAGACAGAAAAAGAAAAATCACCACCCAGGGTGGATGGTCACGCCGCAATCCCTTCTCCTCCATTCTCCTCTCGGGATCTTGGGCACGCATGCACACGCGCCCGGCGTGAGTTTTAAGCCACTGGGTCCGGGACGCGAACCGCAGTCAGTTCCCAAGGTTTTTTTTTAAAAGAGATTTTTGCTATAGGGCACACTTGCTCACTGGAAAAACAGAGAGATAGAGACAGAAAGCAAAAAAGCATACCCAAGGGGATGGCCACGCTGCAATCCCTTCTCCTCCATTTTCTTCTTGGGGTCTTAGGCATGCACGTGTACTTGGTGTGAGTTTAAGTCAACCAGGTCTGGAGCTTGAACTGTGATCAACTACTTGAGAGTCCAACAACGTAACCATTACGTCATCTGCTGATTCCAAACATGTTCTTTTTTTATTTAAAGAATTATCTTATTACACTTTGTTTATTATTATTACTACTGTTTTCCAGTTTGATCAGAGAAAGAGAGGGAAAGTAAGAAAGCAAGCCACTAGGTCTGGGACTCAAATCGTTGTCTGCCATGTGGTAGTCTAGCTCCTCTAACCACCATGCCACCTGCTGGCCCCCATTGAACACATTATTTTAAAAGATGAAGTACTCCTGCTCCCCTGAGTTGTAGCTTTTAGTGAATAGTGAAGATAGATTCAAATTAAGTTGCCCAAATTAGGAGCAGTCCAATGTCTAGCGTAAAGTAGCGCGTCAGAGCAATACCTGATGTGTTTTACTGTAGTAATGGTGTGTTTAAAGGGCACAGACTCAGTTCTTCCAAATAACCTTTGGAGGTCTAGTTCCCAGGACACAAAGCTTATTCTGTAAGAGAAAAGACACTCTGTAAAATGAACTTCTGTTTTATTCACTCCCCTAAAATAGATTTGGAAATCTCATAGTTAATTTTTTCATGGGTTCCTCACATAAACAATTTTAGGAAATTTGACAGTTTGAGAAGAAAACTCAATATTCTGCCTCAGAACCAAATTAGATAAGTTTTAAGTTTTAAAAATACTTTTGTTTGAGGACAGCAGATGGCATGGTGGTTAAGGGTGCTGGACTCTCACACGGCTGATCATGGTTCAAGTCTTGGACCTGGTGGATTGCTTTCTCACTTTCTCTCTCTCTCTCTGTCTCTCTCTCATTCTGTCCCTCTCTGGTCAAATAATAAATAAATAAATAAAACAATTCTTTAAAAATATTTTTATTCAATGTTAAAGAAGATGAATTTGGGACCAGCAGATGGCGTAATGGCTACGTTGCTGGACTCCCATGTAGTAGACCATGGTTTGTGTCTCAGACCTAGTGGCTTTAACTCAAGCCGGGCGTGTGTGCATTCGTGCGTGCCCAAGATCCCAAGAGGAGAATGGAGGAGAAGGGATTGTGGTGTGGCCATCCCCCCTGGGGGGTGATTTCTCGCTCTCTGTCTCTTTTTGTCTTTCTGGTGAGTACATGTATCCTATAGCAAAAACCTCTCCCCCAAAAAAGATGAATTTGTCTGCATTTGTGATTTGATAATTATACACTATATGCATGTTGTTATAAAACATACTATAACCCCCTACGCACAAAAAATACATTAAAAAATATTAAAAAGCCATAGCTATGGGGCTGGCTCCATAGCCTAGTAGTTAAGGGAGCGAGATCCTAGATGGCCGACTGGCCCTGGTGGCTTGCCCAGTGACTTGGAAAACATGACCGGATGGGTGTGCAGCTGTGCCCGAAGTCACAACCGAATGGAGAGATGGAGGAGAAGGGATTAAGGTATGACCATGCCTCATTAGGAGGGTGCTTCATTTTTTTGTCTGTCTTTCTGGCAAGCACACATGCCCTCTGGCAATTAAAAAAAATAAAAACACTTAATAGGGTATGGGTTGAGTCGGTGGCTGTAGACAGACACCAGTAAACCTGCTCTACCAGCTACTTAACCACTTGCATGGAAAGGGCCACATTTTCTGAGATTATTGCTCAATCTGTAAATGTTTCAGTGGAATTATGTAAGAGGATTCTAAAGTTTCCAGCTGATTCTAACAATTTACCAGTGTAACCTTTATAATCTGTAGAGTTACTTTTACAACTATCTGAGTATCTTTTCATTTTTATCCTGGAGTTGATCATGGTGTATAAAATCCCCAGGTATTAAGAATTGGTTATACTTCAGGTATTATAATACTATTATAAAAACAGCATGAAGCCAGCTGGTGGCATGGAGGTTAAGGCACTGTATCCTACACTCGATCCTTGAAGTCCTCAACCCAGTATCTTGAAAAACATGCCAGACACGTGTGTGTGCACCCAAAATCCCAAGAAGAGAATGGAGGAGGAGGGATTTGAGGCATGGCCATTCCCCTTAGAGGGTGATTTCTTACTTCCCTCTCTCTTTTTCTGTCTCTCCAGCAAGTACACACACTCTATAGCAAAAACATAAACAAAATCAAACAAAAAATGGCATAGATTTCCGTAGCCCATTTCTGGTCTATCATGCTAACCTTTCTAACATATTTAAAAAATTTTATTTTTCAGGAGGCAGCCAAATATGGCAAGAAAGTGATGGTCCTAGATTTTGTCACTCCAACCCCTCTTGGAACTCGATGGGGTAAGTTTTAAAGATACTTTAGAAGTAGTTTTATAGAAGTAGGTTTTATCCTACTTGATTTAAATGTCTTCTAAAACTCAATACAGACAAATCAAAAACAAAACAAAAACACTTAGTTGAGTTAAGGAAAAATGGACTACTAAAAACTTGGGTTTTCGGGCAGAGTCAAGATAGGAAAAAGCTATGATTTAAACGTAAATGTGTGAGTAATCTTGATGCCTAGGATTTTAATAACTAAAGATGTGAACTTCTCGTGTAGATTTTTGCTTTAAGTCTGCCTCTTAATTCAGTAAGAGCTAGATTCAGATTCCTTAATGGATAACCCTTGCTACTTCTGAGTCTCAATGAATTATACGTTTATGGTTAATTATTCAACAAATGTTCACTAAACATGTAGTCTGCACCAGAATCTGTGAAGATACAGCGGTGACCACTTTATAGACGTTATTTCCTGCCCCAGTGGAGCTTACATTCTGGTGGGCAGGCAACAGATAAGCAAGACCTTTAGGAATTGGATAAATGGAACTGAAAGGAAGTACATAATGGGCTGGGAGGGACTAGGTAAAGGCGGGAGTTTGACTTTGAGAAGATTGCCAAGGGAGGCTGTTGAAGAGGTGGCACGTAGATGAGGCCCCCAGCAGTGAGAATGGGTCAGCTGGGGTAAAGCTGAGGCAGGACTTTGCAGGCAGGTTTTCTCTGTTTCTGAGCGGTGATCTGAGTGGTGAGAGCCGGAGGTAGTGGTGTGAGGTAAGACAGGAGAGGAAGGCATTTGGCAAGACTGTACAGGACCTTTTTTTTTCTGGAGGTTTTTGCTATAGGGTGCATGCGCTTGCCAGAGAGACTGAAAGCGAGAAATCACCCCCCAGGGGGATGGCCACGCTGCAATCCCTTCTCCATTCTCCTCTCGGGATCTTGGGCACGATCGCACATGTGTCAGGCGTGAGTTTAAGCCACAGGGTCCAGGGCTCAAACTGCAGTCGGCTACATGGGAGTCCAGCGACAAAGCCATTATGCCAACTGCTGGTTCCTATACAGGACCTTTTATACCTCAATGAGGAATTTAGATAATTCAAGGCATGGTGGGCAGCCTTGGAGGAGTGCACGGCACGGCAGTGGTCATGACACAATCTCATAAAGATCACTTGGCTGCCTGCATTAGGAGGTGGCAGTGTACAAGATGTCCAGATAGGGTGGTGCCACGGTTTCTAATTCACCCATTCAGTAGGGACTTACTAATGTGAACTCCTCGTCAGGCACTGTCCTTAGCGCTGGGTGTATCCCCTCTGCCCCGTGGAGCATACACTCTGGTAGTTTTCTCAGAGGACTCGCCTTTGAGCTGTGAAGGCCACTGTTGTCTTGCTTCTTACACTACCATGTTGGCTACCTCCCCCATCTTACCCCCAGGCTGCATGTTTTGTTCTTTTGGAGCAAGCTATCTTCATGCTCTTTAAGCTTAGAGATGCTGTTTTTTTTGCAGGGAGTGGGGAAGTCATGAGTCATTTAGAGTCAATCCAAAGCAGCAGGGCACGTCCTTAAAAATCACAGATAGGACAAAAATTTTTTATGAAGAGTTATTTATTTAAATTGATTTATTTATTCACTTATTTTAATTTGACCAGAGAGAGAGAGAGAGAGAGGAAGTGAGAAAACAAGCCACCAAGTCTAGGACTTGAACCATGGTCGGCCACGCGGGAGTGTCCAGAGCCTTAACCACAATGCCACCTGCTGGTCCCCCATAAAACAAATTTTATATATACTTTCAGACTCACTGCCATCTAACCATGCCCAGCACAATAGCCTTTTTACCAGTTCTGTGCATGGCTTTAATGGCAGATACTACAATGTGCACACAGTGAAATTTTAATTTCTGACATCTTTATCAGCAGTCAGTCAATTTTGACTCTTGAAAGTATATGGAAATTGTGGAATTCTTTTTGTTTTCTTTTAGAATGATGTGACTGTGTTTGATGTATAAGGCTTTCTGAACTTTGAAATGTCCCTAGAGTTAGGAATAATAAACTTATAACAGTTTTGGCCACCTACACAAGTAAAGTAAAAAGTTTCATAGAATTGTAATAATTGTTGACCTTTTCTTGCAAAGCTTGTCAAGCAGGCTATAAACTGATTTCTCAATGTTGTTGCAGGTCTCGGAGGGACATGTGTGAATGTGGGTTGCATACCTAAAAAACTGATGCACCAAGCAGCTCTGTTAGGACAGGCCCTGCAAGACTCTCGCACCTATGGATGGAAGGTCGAGGACACAGGTAGGGGAGGGAGACTACTCTGCCTTTGGGAGTGTAAGCTTTGTTGTTACAGTGCACCAGCTGGTTTTTGTCCGTCCAGTAAATACCCTGAACATCGTTTTTATTGTTCACTTTTATGTTTATCATTTTTTATGAATAAAACCTTGCAGTTACCTTTCGTCAGGTTGGGCTGTGTGTGTGTGTGTGTGATAATTATAAAGGTAAGAATAGATAATGCACTTGGGGTTTGGTATTTCTCTAATTAAAAATAACATAATTGGGACCAGCAGTTGGCGAAATGGCTGTCACTAGACTCCCATGTGGTTAACTGCAGTTCAAGTCGGTGGCTTAAACTCACAATGGGTGCGTGTGCATGTGTGCCCACCCAAGATCCCGAGAGGAGAATGGAGAAGGGATTGAAGTGCCCTGGGGTGTGATTTCTCGCTTTCTGTCTCTCTACACGCCCTATAGCAAAAATCTCTCAAAAAAACCCAGAATTGTTAAAAACAACTTCTCATACAGTATCAGTAAGAAACCCTAATAGTAATTATATTATTCTTTAGTAATTCATAAGGAAGAACAAATCATACCTGCTTTCTTTTGAAGCTGTTCATTTTGCTTTCTCCAAAGAAGTCTGTTTCATGAGCTGATATTTGGGGAGTAGAGATTGTTGAGGGGGTGGTTAGATTTTGTTGGATTGAAACTATTTGGAGCACCTTAGGAACCTTAGACAAGCTAAAGAGGGAGGGGGCCGTGGGTTTTAGAAAGTTAATTGCATTTTTGCATTACTTGGCAGATTAAAGTGAGGCCTGGCATAGCTCTCTGACTAATTAATGACATACATCACTGTCCTTGAAAAATGGAAATCCAATCCCTGTCTGAATTTAGATTTGAGATCTATGAGGTGTGAAGCATTTGAAGGAAAATCTTCCAGTAGCTAGGGCAAACTATTTTGTGACTTCTTTGGAGTTTTAGTTAAGTTTATTCAATATAAAACCAAGACATAATTAGATGCTTTGAAAAATTTTGCTCCCACTAAAACTAGTCATGCCTCTTTTGCTGATTTTTCTTCCCATTCAGAATCAATAGTACTCTTTTCAGTTACTCTTAAAGATTTCTTATGTCGAGTTTGTATCTGTTTCCTCAGACCCTTCCGAGACTACATTCTGCCCATGACCTCTGGAGGCCTGAGCCTGTACTAAGTTTCATTACTTGATTCTGAGACCCATGTTTTTTCTCTTTCTCCACAAAAAGAGCAGTTGAATAGATTCTTGTGACCTATGGAGCATGGATTTATTTTATTTTATTTTTTAAGAAATATTTTATTGAACTTTATTTATGTATTTATGTATTTTAATTTGACCAGAGAGGGATAGAGTGAGAGAGAGAGAGAGAGAGAGAGTAAGTGAGAAAGCAAGCTTCCAGTCTGGGACTTGAACTGCATGCATTCGGCCATGTGGGAGTCTAGCACCCCTAACTGCCATGCTACCTGCTGGCCCCGGAGCATGAATTTAATATATAATCTATCGAAAGTCCACCACTCTTCCTGGGCCTCCCTCCAAGTTATTATTTACTTCCATGTCTAAATACTTACCAACTAAGTTGCCTGTAAATGTGCTTTTTCTCCCACTGGGAACTATTAATGTACGCAGTTAATAAGGTCTATCTTTAGTTAATTTATTAGACTTAGTTAACATTTTAGAAATGCTACCGATGATGGACTTGTTGAGAGTACATTAATCTGGGAACCAGCAGATGACGTAAGGGTTATGTCACTGGACTCTCACGTAGTCGACTGCAGTTTGTACCCTAGACCCAGTGGCTTAAAGCTCACGCTGGGTATGTGTGCATGTGTGCCCAAAATCCTGGGAGGAGAAGGGATTGCAGCATGGCCTTCCCCTCTGGGAGCTGATTTCTTGCTTTCTGTCTCCATCTCTCCAGTGAGCGTGTGTGCCTTATAGCAAAAATCTCTCTAAAAAAAAAACCAAACCAAAACAAAACAAAAACAAAAAAACTAAATTTGTTCCAAGCAAATTTTGATTTATGCAGCTTTATAATATCCATATACTGTCTTCTTGCTAGTAAATGGCACTGGGTCTTAAATCCAGAGAAGTGGCAGTACTAAAGTGATATAACTCAGACCTCTAAAGTTTCTCTTCATCCCTCAGGGTCCAGTACTCACATTTGTATGGAGTACTAGTGGGTGGTGGCCTTAAGCTATCATCTCTTAGGAAAAATGTAGTCAGCGGGACAGTTGCTTAACTTTGTTAGGAATGCAAGAAAATATATGTGGTAGTCTTTAGAATCTTAAAAGGCTGTCGGCTTACTTTATTAGGTTAGTAAGCTGAAGGACAAAAGTACATGTTGCTGCTTAATGTGAATTTTATGAATGGGACCAACTATATAATTTTGATAAATTCAACAGTTAGGTTGACAGTGACAATTAACTTGGTGAATTGACAAATCTTTGCAGCAAAAGAATCTCTCTAGCTATCATGTAACATCATTAACTTTGCTTATTTATGCTTAATTTATTTCTAATTTATGTTATGTGATACGTAATTTATAATCTATACACTAGTAGGTGTTCAGTGAGGTAATACAAAGCCATTATTGGCATGGTACCTACACCTTAAAGCCTATAGAAGATCCTTGAATTTCATGGCATTTTAGAACATGAACTAAATCAAAGTTGCCTTATTTGTGTCTTAGATAAATTATTCTATGAATTTAACAGTTTTACCTTTTTTGTATTTCTTTCCCTTTAACCAGATTTTAATGTGGAAGTACAGTTTTCTATACCTCCCAGCACTTCTGTTTGTCAGCAGTGACAGCAGTCTCAAAGTGTTCTGGGACTCAGAGTGTTGGTGAACTGCCCTCTACTAAGACCTTCCACTAGACCTAAATAGAAGCCTGGCGGTTTGTTTATTGTTGATGCCTTCCTTCTCATTAAGCCTTTGGTCTTCTGAGATCAGCTGTGGCCTAGCTGTCAAAACCAGTTCTGACTTTGTGGGAATGGCATGGTGTGCTGCCAAGATCCACCACCGAGGGAACAGTGATTAACTCCCGACCTTCTGTGGTGAAGGATACGATAGACCTAGACAGACGTTACCCTGTGTCATTAGGTCTTAGCGTCAGAAATGGGAGGTGTATTTTCAGATGCGCCCATCGATACTCTTAGACTCTACCAGTCCATGGATCCCAAACGGTGAAGTTTGAAGACTTACTTCGCACTCTTAGACTAGACACACTTCTACTCTTACGTCCTCGACAAAGAGGAGCCCTCTTGTTTTTTAGGAAGACTGTCTTCCCTGACTCCACAAATGGATCCCAGTGTGCAGAGGGAGGAAAGGGCCTTAGGCCAAGCAGAAGTGACAGGTCAGCCCACAGCTGGAAGGTCCAGGATTCAGCCTGCGATCTGCCCTTTTCCTAATAATAGTGCTGGTACATGGAGGCCAGACAGGCAGGGGCTTGTCCAGGCTCTCAGTGGCATCTCCCACCCCCAAGCAGTTAGTGGCACCATGACCGTAGTAGCCTTTCCAGTTCCCTTTTTTTTTTTTAATTGAACTAATCTCTTAAGGTTTGCTCTGGTGAATATCTATAATCAGCTCTCAGGAGGCTGTAAGCCAGTTTTGGTGCTGTCACTTCCACTTCCAGAGGCAGGCTTCTGGTGTCACCATTTACTTTGTGGGCAGGCTACTTAACCGCTGAATCTGAGACTCACATTTCTTATTTTCAGAGGAAAATCTTGATTCTCCCTTTGCGCAGAACCTGCCTTGTGCCTGCCACCAGGGAGTAGCTTACCTCTATGCTGTTTTCCTAATCATTGTTGAGATATTAGTGAACAAAAGGCAAATGAATACTTTTTACTCATTGAAACATTTAAATTTAATATTATTTTAGTGCCCTGACTCAGAGAGCTAATTTAATCATAGCAGAATCTAAAGGTCTCTCTGTTTGGTGAGATAGAAAATTGGGGGGC
>NW_006159512.1:7477513-7515954 GCF_000334495.1 Tupaia belangeri chinensis
CACTCTTTCTCTCTCCCTCTCTTTTCGTTGTTGTGATTTTCAAACACTAGGTCAGGTACTCGAACCTTGAAGCTGGCCATATGGGAATCCAGCGCCTTAGTCACCATACCACTTGGTGGCCCCAAGATATACTCTTAAAATTCTCTATCTGAACAAGGAGTCAGAAACTTACTGTATAGGGCCAGATAGTCACAACTACTCAGCCCAGTGCGAAAGCAGCCCTAGACATACATAAATAAATGAACAATTTATTTCAGTAACTTAACATGATGGATTTGATTTAGCCACGGTCCCAGTAGTTTTTTAGGTGTTGGCACAAACAGGGTCACCAGTTTAGTAAATCCAAACCTGGCTACACCAGAATCTCTTAGATTTGTTAAAATACAGAATCCTAAACCTTAACCACACTTTATATACCTAGCAATCAGTACTGACAGTCCAAAGTAAAATTCCAGTTCGTTTTTAAGTAAAGAAGAACGTTTATGTATGGCTATGTTAGTCTTAAGAATTACCTTGAGAATTAAGGAGGCCTTACGGTATTTATTTGTATGATAATTAAAGATAAAAACATGACTTATATAGTTAAGATGAAGGTCTTGTCCTTGCATACTGAAAGTTTTGCTCTTTGGATTCCATAGAGAAATGATTGAGTCGTTGCTGAGAAATGATTTTCACCAGGCAGTCGAAAAGCTAATTTTGTCTTGTTTCTTATGCAGTTAAACATGACTGGGACAGAATGACAGAAGCTGTACAGAACCACATTGGCTCTCTGAACTGGGGCTACCGAGTGGCTCTGCGGGAGAAAAAGGTCGTCTATGAGAATGCTTATGGGGAGTTTATTGGTCCTCATAGGATTAAGGTAATCGTGTGACATCCTGAATAGCTTTATTCCCCCAAGCTTTGGTTGGTGGTGGGAGGAAAATAAAGGAATAGCCACTGTGACCCAGTGTATTGAGAAGGATTCTCTAGGGAGACAGAACCAGTAGGTTTGCATGGATCTAGAAGAGGGGGTTGTTTTGGGAATGAATTCATATTATATAGCTGAGAAGTCCTACAACAGGTGGTCTGCATGCTGGGTACTCTGGTGATATGGATCAGTCCAAGTCCAAAGGCCTCAGAGGCAGGGAAGCTGATGTGTAACTCAGTCTGAGACTCAATGCCCAAGAACCTGGGGGCGGGGGGTGCTGGTGTATTTCTTAGAGTCCAGACGAGCCTTGAGTTCTCGCGTCTAAGGCAACAGAAGTCTCTCTCACTCTGTTTTAAAAGAGACCTGTCTCTGTGTTTATTCTCTCTGGGCCCCTCATTGACTAGATTGGACCTACCCACAACGAGGGCAGGTCTCTCACATGCAGCTGACATAGACTCCCTTTTTTGTTGTTGGATAATTTATTTTATTTTATTTATTATTAGTATTATTTTTTAAATTTGCTATAGGGCATGAGTGTTCACCAGAGAGGGACAAAGAGACAGAAAGAAAGGGAAATTGAGAAAGCAAGTCACTGGGCCCAGGACTCAAACCATGTTCAGCCACGTGGGAATCCAGCACCTCAGCTACTATACCACCAGCTGGCCCTGGACGCCCATGTTTTAATCCCTCTGGAAACACCCTCATGGACAGACACACCCAAAGTGTGCCTTTTTTTAAAGATAATTCCTTAGTCCAGCCAAGTTGACACCCAACACTAGTCGTCACACCCCGATATTCCAATTTGGTGATTTTGCTATTGCTCCTTCCTATGGGGCCTTTGCTATGGATCTGGTTAAATGTAAGAATACTGGACAGGGACCAGCAGTTGGCATAATGGCTATGTTGCTGGACTCCCATGTAGTTGACCCCGGTTTGAGTTTCCGACCCGGTGACTTAAACTCATACCGGGAGCGTGTGCTTGCATGCCCCAGATCCCAAGAGGAGACTGGAGGAGAAGGGATTGTGGCATGGCCATCCCCTTGGGAGGTGATTTCTCGCTTTCTGTCTCTCTGTCTCCCTGGTGAGCGCACACACCCTTTGGCAAAAGCCTCTCAAAAAAAAAAAAAAAAAAAAGGAATGCTGGACAGACTACGTGGATTTGAGGCTTTGCTCTGCTGCTTACTAGCATTGTGACCTTGAATAAGGTTATTAGTTAAGCAGCCTCCTTAACTTCTCTTGTTTTTGTTTGTTTTGTTTTGTTTTCCATTATCAAATTTTTAGGAGGCTGAAATGAGATAATGTGAATAGCATTTGTTAACTATAAAGTTCACAATTGTTTTATTTATTTATTTATTTATTTATTTTTTTTGGAGAGATTTTCACTGTAGGGCGCGTGCGCTCGCCAGACAGACAGAGAGAGACATAGAGACAGAAAGCGAGAAATCACCCCCCAGGGGGGATGGTCACACCGCAATCCCTTCTCCTCCATTCTCCTCTCGGGATCTTGGGCACGCACGCACACGTGCCCGGCGTAAAGTTCACAATTGTAAGGGTTAGTTCCTTATTAAAGTTGATGTATTGTTTCCTTTGTAGGCAACAAATAATAAAGGCAAAGAAAAAATTTACTCAGCGGAGAGATTTCTCATTGCTACTGGTGAAAGGCCACGCTATCTGGGCATCCCTGGAGACAGAGAATACTGCATCAGCAGGTAAGGGGGAAAGCAAGAGGCAAGGCAGTCTCGTGGGTTTCTGCTTCTGCTTTTTGGCTTAAGTCCACTCAACCCGGTTCTTGGACTTTAGACAGAGATCTTTGTTCATTGTGCCCTCTTTGGGAATAGGAAAAAATATTTTAAATGAAAGAACATATAAAAACTTCAGACCTAAGACTGGTCATTTTATCACTCAGTTAATATTATCACTGCTGACATATGTGTATAGACACAAGAATACTTAGATTTATGTTGTTTGGAAATTTACGTTTGTGTGAGTATGTAAGTATATATTAGGTTGTTGGGAAAGTCATGATGTATTTTTGTATGTTTTTCTATGCAAAGCTGTGTCATGATTTTACCAACGACCCAATAATAAAGGCAGATGGATAGTCACAGTGTTGTAAGTATGGTGCATGTGTATGTACTTGTAGCTTTTTCAAAGCTAGGATCACATATTAAACTTTAGCACCTGTAAAATGGATGCTAAAAGAATTAGAGGGTGGCAGATCATTGAGCTTTATCAGGCCCTAGTCCCTGTGCGCTGCTGTTTAAATAACTGTTTGTCAGTGTAGAAGGGCCTTCTGAAATAATGTGAGATAAACAAGGAGGTTTTGTTGTTTATTTTTCCCATCAGGTGGTAATACTGCTAATGTTGAGGAATTTTAAAAAGTCATTAAAACATTATAACAAAATATCATGAACTGGATAGCTTATAAAAATAGGGGACTAGCAGTTGACGTAATGACTATGTCGCTGGACTCCCATGTAGTCGACTGTGGTTCGAGTCCTGGATCTGGTGGCTTGCACTCACTGGGTACGGGTGCATGTGTGCCCAAGATCCCAAGAAAAGAATGGAGAAGGGATTGTGGCGTAGCCATCCCCCCTGGGGGTGATTTCTTGCTTTCTGTCTCTCCATCTCTCTGGCGAACACATACACCCTATAGCAAAAACCTCTCCAAAAAAAGAAAAGAAAAGAAAAGAAAAAAATAGTAATATATTTCTCACTGTTCTGGAGATTGAGAAGTCCAGGGTCAAGGCAGATTTGCTGTCTGGTGAGGACATAAAAAGCGTCTTCTTGCTGTGTCCTCACATGATAGGGGTGAGGCCGCTGTTGGGGCTTTTTTATAGACACTAATCCCATACATGAGTGCTCCACCCTCATGACCTCATATCACCTTCCAAAGGCCCTACCTCTAATGGTATTTTACCTTTGGGGCTAGCATTTCAACATGAATTGTCCAGGGACATAAACATTCCCTTCTTTTTTTTTTTTTTTGGTTTTTGTTTTTGAGAGAGATTTTTGCTGTAGGGTGCATGTACTTGCCAGAAATAGAAAGTGAAAAATCAGCCACCACCACCACCACCCCCACCACCCTGGGAGGGAATGGCCATTCCTCAATCCCTTCTCCATTTTCCTCAGGATCATGGGCATGCACACACGCACACCCAACTGTCGGGCTGGGACTCGAACCACAGTCCACGTGGGAGTCCAGTGATGAAACCATTACACCATCTGCTGCTCCCTAAGCATTCCCTTCTTATATTTTTAGCTATTTTTTTCTAATAAAGCTTTTCTTATATCTCTTTTGTCTCATATAGTCCTAACTCAACTAGAAGGCTTTTTGTCAGGTTTTACTTTTCTTTTTTGCTACAGGGCATGTGTGCTTATCAGAAGGAAACAGAGAAGGAGGGAGAGGAGAAAGCACCCCTCCACACACAGGGAGTAGACATACCATAATCCCTCTTCCATTTTTCCATTTTCAAGATTTTGGGCATCTACATACATGTGCTATATGTTTCTTCAGGACTAAGATCACACAGTTGGCCATATGGGACCTGGTTGTTTTAGCCACCAGGCCCCAGGCTGGTCCAAGTTTTACTTTTTTTTTTTTTTTTTTTTTTGCTATGGGACATGTATGCTCACTGGAGAGAGACAGAGAAAGAAACAGAGTCAAAGTGAAAAATTACACCCGGGGGGATGACCATGCCGCCATTTCTTGTCCTCCATTCTCCTCTTGGGATTTTGGACATGTACACATATACTCCTGATTTTTTAAGCTGCCAGGTCTAGGACATGAACCACAGAGTCAGCCATGTAGGATACAGCTGCCTTAACCACAAAGCCACTTGACTGGTCTGGTTTTGCTGTCTATAGTTTTTTTAATATGTCAAAACCAAGATATTGAAAGTTTCTCCCCCACTGAGAATAATGATGTTACAGGTGAGGAGTGACACAGGTTTTCCATCTCGGAGTGCACTGAGTAGTGGCAAGAGGGTGGGATTTTGATTGGCAGGTGTGTGGTTTATTCCAAACAGTTCAGCCGTTCCGACTGTGAGTTGGGTTACCGTCAGAAGTTAGTTTGCTTTGTTCAGCCATTGGTAACGTGAGCTGCTCCCACAGCAACTGAGTTGGAAGGAAAGGAAAGCATCTGAGCTCTTACAACTTCTTAGCTAATTCAGTACTGATATTCTTAAAATGTTTATTCTTATGAAAGTAAAAATACTTTGCTTTAGTCATTATTCTTATATGAGCATTTATTTTTCTCTCTTTTTTCAGTGATGATCTTTTCTCCTTACCTTACTGCCCGGGTAAGACTCTCGTGGTCGGAGCATCCTATGTTGCTTTGGAGTGTGCTGGGTTTCTTGCTGGTATTGGTTTAGATGTCACTGTTATGGTTCGATCCATTCTCCTTAGAGGATTTGACCAGGACATGGCCAACAAAATTGGTGAACACATGGAAGAACATGGTGTCAAGTTTATAAAACAATTTGTCCCAATTAAAGTAAGTTGGGGATTGTATGCGATGATTGATTCTGTATTTAGGATAAAAGACAAATGAGTCGGGGTGGTGGTAGAAGCATCGTGTGGCATTAGGAGCCATCAAGGATGCTGTGACTGCTATTACTGAGATATAAATTTGTACTTGCCTACCACCAAATAGCTTTGTTCTTATTTACAGAGAGTAATCTTGTCTTTGTCAACTTTCTTATTTTTTATTTTCTTCTGTTTAATGCTTCCATTTACAGATTTATTTATTTTAATATTTTTCTCTGTTTCTTGTGAGAGAGAGACAGGGACCCTGCCTTGCCAAGGGAGACCTTGGGACGTGAACCCAGGACCTTCCTATGTGGCTTCAGCATTACAGAGCTTTGCATCACTGCTGTGCAAGCCAGAGTACATGGGAAGTACTTGGCAGTTATCTTACTTGATAAATGTCTCTTAGAGCACAACTTCTATCACTTCCGTAGGTTGAACAGATTGAAGCGGGGACACCAGGCCGACTCAGGGTGGTAGCTCAGTCCACCAACAGTGGGGAGACCTTCGAAGGAGAGTATAATACGGTAAGGGGTGGGCCCAGGTCGTTACTGCACCAGAAAACAAATAATGTGCTCATAGAGTGTCTGTTGGGTCCTTACAACAGCGATTTGCTATCTCTAAAATGCACTGGTTCTGCCCAGTCTATGGCATCTTAATTATCTAAGATGATATAATTCACTTTGGGACAGGGATGGCTTCAAGTTTTCTTCAGTAAAACTTAAAATATAATTTGTCAAATGGCTATACAAAAGCACAGATTTTAAAAAAAAATCTATGCTTTTAAAAATAATTATTTATCATTATCATCCTTATTATTATTATCATTAATTTTAAATTGGCCAGAAAGAGACAGAGAGAAGGAAAGTGAGAAAGCAATCTACTGGATCAGGGACTTGAACCATGACTGGCCATGTGGGAGTCCAGCATGTTAACCACCACGCCACCTGCTGGCCCCTAAAGGCACAGAATTTTTAAATGAGCTAGAATCTCTGTCCTGTGCTCTTTCCTTTCATCTGCTCAATCCACTACTTAAAAAAATAACTTAGTTGAAGTATAGGCTGTGCTGTCTTTGTCTCTAAACTTGGAATGGTTAACTCCCTTTTTTAAATTAAGAGATGGAAAAGGATTTCTGCTTTATCATATTCAAAGGATTTTTTTTTAATGAAAGATTTTGTTTAAATTCCTACATTGTTTTCTAACTGAAATATTTATTTCCAAGTCTAGAAAAAAAAAATTTAAATTTGGTAATGACATAGTCAAGAGTTTAGTCACTACCTACTTTCCTTGAGTATGAAATTATGAAAATATGATTAAATAATTCATGCAAAGGGTTCTTTTTGTTAATAGTCAATAATACATTAATTTTTCAGGTGTTGCTGGCAATAGGAAGAGATCCTTGCACAAGAAAAATTGGCTTAGAAACTGTGGGAGTGAAGGTCAATGAAAAGTAAGAAAAAATACTTATGTCATATTGAATACTGTTTTAACTCTATAATATTGATTCATTCTAGAGGTTTAGAATCTTAAAGTTGATTTTTATCATAGTTGGAGAATCTGCTTTTTAGAAAACTGTTCTTCCACTGCCACTTACGTTCATTTTTTTGTTTGTTTTCTATCTTTTTTTCCTTGTTGTTATTATTTACTCTTAACTCTTGTTATTATTTTTCTCTTAACTACTATTTCTCCCACTCTCAGGTCTTTTTACAGTTCTCTCCTTTGATTTTCAAAATAGTGGTAATTGTCACCCTGTTGTTCGGTTCCTCTGAGCTGTATTGCTTTGGTTTTAATATGTTAGGACATCCCCTTCAGCCAGTCAGTTTTGGGCTTTCCTGGGAGAAGAGGTGTTTTGTTCTACCTCATTAATGCTGGTCATTGATGATGATTTTTAACTGGATGAACTGCAGGACTGGAAAAATACCCGTCACGGATGAGGAGCAGACCAACGTGCCCTACATCTACGCCATTGGTGACATACTAGAGGGGAAGCTGGAGCTCACCCCGGTGGCCATCCAGGCCGGGAGATTGCTGGCTCAGAGGCTCTATGGCGGTTCCACTGTGAAGGTGAGTGCTGTGGCTGTCACTCACCGGGATGCTGTTGTTAAGATGCACCATTTTTCAGGGGTGGTTGGTGTTTTCCTTATTGCAACTGCTACACTGCCTTCACTCACTCATGGAAGGAATAAATAAATTAAAAGAAAAGAAAAAGATTGGGGCCAGCAGTTGGCGTAACGGCTATGTCGCTGGACTCCTATGTAGTCGACCGTGGTTCAAGTCCTGGGCCCGATGACTTAAACTCATGCTGGGCATGTGTGCATATGTGCCCAAGATCCCTAGAGGACAATAGAGGAGAAGGGATTGCAGCATGGCCATCCCCTCTGGGGTTGATTTCTCCCTTTCTGTCTGTCTCTGTCTTTCTGGCGAGTGAGCGTTCCCTATGGCAAAAAACTCTCAAAACCAAACAAACAAAAAAACAAAGGATCTTTTCCTCTCCTTTGGACAATTTTCCCTGTCTCAGCTGTAATCTCAGCAAGCTCTGCAGGCCTCAAGGGCTCTCCTTATGCAGCTCCATCCTCTGGTGTTCTGCCCTGCAGCTTAAAGCCTCTGTGGCTTTCCTGAACTGTGATCTTCTTCTCTGTCACTGGGAAGTGTGCTGGCTGTTTTAGCTCCCTCTTCCTGCACAGGGCCCAGAAACTGCCTGTGTGCTGTAAGCTGGGCCATTGCAAGGTTCACCTCATCGCCTGCCTTCTCAGGGGTCACAGGCCCGCACTGCCTGCTGTCCAGTGTCTTAGCAAGGGTTGCTGGGTATCTCTCTCATTTCCTACTTGTTTACATCAGAAGGATAAATGTGGTCCACGATACATCCTTACGCTTGTAAGCAGATGCCTACCTGTACTTGGGGGGAAAATATTCATGAGAGAGAAAGAGACAGAGAGAGAGACAAGTACCCCCAATAGGGTCCTCCCTCATGCTCCCCTAGCCAGTATTAAAGAGGATTAAAGGTCTCCCTGGGATCTTAACCTGGGCCTTCCATGTGGCTCCGGTGTTGTTCACTGGTGCCCTGCCACCTGTGTCACTGCAGCTGGACCGACCTTTACTTTTGAATTAGAACATTCCAAGGTCGTTTATGCTCTCTTTAGAGAAAAAGGATTCTAGTTATTGTTTCTAGAGGTGGGCACAGTTTA
The DNA here is from genome assembly GCF_000334495.1 of Tupaia belangeri chinensis. NCBI lineage: Eukaryota > Metazoa > Chordata > Mammalia > Scandentia > Tupaiidae > Tupaia > Tupaia belangeri. The sequence goes on from NW_006159512.1 coordinate 7,486,133, forward strand.
AAGATTTTTACTGTAGTTGTAGAGATTTAGAATTTCATTTTTCTTTTTTTTTATTGTTTTTTAATTTCTCCCATGTAAAAGATAGAGTGAGAGAGACAGACAGACAGACACCCTCAACAGAGTCTTCATGCCACAATCCATCCCTAGCCAGTTTGGATCCCATGTGCGCTCAACGTGCATAGTTCGGCCTCTGGACGCAAATCCGAGGCCTTCTATGTGTGTCTAACCGTTGTGTTGTGTCCCCACTGCAGCACTGTCTAGCCCGCTTTCCCCATGTGTTAAGTACAGAATGTTTCCTGCATGGCTCACTGTTCTGTACAGAGACAGCTGCTAGGTTTTTAGCAAATGCCGTTCACACATGCATCTGGAGTTACATATACATTCTTTCATAATTCACATGCGCATGCTAAAGGTTTCTGAGAAATCTGATAGATTTCTTGTTTACTTGTTTAATATAGTTTTTTACAAACTCGTTTGGCTCTAAAATCCTTTTTTCTGTTCATGTATACCTACCTATACAACCCCATAACATTATACAATACACTCTGGAAAATACGGTCATAAGCATTAACTTTTGTTATTGCCTTTTTAATGACTGCAATGACTACATTGGGAGTATGTATGTTAGAAATACTTCCCAATTCTTGGGATTTTTAAAGCCACTCTAGTATTGCTGCTGTTGAGAACTACAGCAATGTTCAGTTGAGACATGCAACCTTTTCTATATGTTGAGTTATTATTATTGTTATTACATCTTTGTAATAACATAATATGATAGTACTTTGCCACTCACTTTTTATCACGTCTAATATATTGTGATATTATTACATATATGTTATAATAATAAAATGTGTGATTTCAGGATAGATTTCTAAAAGTGGAATGGTTGGACCAAAGGTTTAAAATGATTTTATGACCCTTAACATTTATTACTTAATGTTCCAAAAAAGTCTTTCAATTTTTGTCACTGATAGTATGAGGCTGTCAGCCTCATAATGTCAGGCCCACCATTGGGTACTCCGGTATTGTTTTGGGCTTTTTAAGAGGAGAAAAAGCGTGTCATTGTTGGTAACATCATTTGGTAGATGGATGGAGAAGCCATATGCATCTTTTTTTAATCAGTCTAACCAGACTTCAAACGCCTATAAAAACTGGTTTTCAATCTAATAGGTTAACATTTGGGATTTAGATTTAATATGCTTTGGGAAGGTTTTCAGTCTGCTTTCCTCTCTCAGTTTTGACCTTCTAGTTTGGATAAGTTAGTACCTTTGGCTCTTAAAATTCTTTTCCTCCATTTTGAAATAGTGTGACTATGAAAATGTTCCAACAACTGTATTTACTCCTTTGGAATATGGTGCTTGCGGCCTTTCTGAAGAGAAAGCTATGGAGAAATTTGGGGAAGAAAATATTGAGGTAAATTCTCCCTTCTCTTTTCTCCTTTATTGAATGACTACTTTTTTCCCCCTTCAATGGTTTAAAGTAATTTCAAACATACACAGAAGTATACATGTTACCCAGATTCACATAGTGTTAACGTTTTGTCCATTTGCTGTAGACTTTCATATTTTCTCTCCATCTGTGTATGTGTTATTCTCTGAACCATTTGAGGTAAACTGACTTTCCCTTTACTCCTGAATACTTCCGTGTTTATTTCCCGTGAACAAGGGCATTCTCTTACATGCTTACCTTTTAGTCAGATTCCTATTTATGGTATGAATTTTATTATTTAATGAGAGTTTCATTACTAAAGAGTTTCCACTGTCTTTCACTGTATCTAATGTTTGACAGACATGCTACCTAAGTAGTGGGTCTGAATTGTGTTTTTATCCTCTTAGGTTTACCACAGTTACTTTTGGCCGTTGGAATGGACAATTCCATCAAGAGATAACAACAAATGTTACGCAAAAGTCGTCTGTAATATTAAAGACAACGTAAGTGCAATTCTTGGTCCTTTTCGGTGATTTCGTTCAGTCTGTCACGGAGCTCTCTGTTCACATGTTGTATTGGGCATTTCTTTAGTATTTCAACCCATCAGCCTCCCAGCTGCTTGGACGTCGTGAGTGGGCAAGGCCTGCTTGCTCCCTCTTCACCTTCACTGGCACAGGCCCCCGCACCGTCAGCAGGCAGTCAGAGCTGAGCGAGTGAAGGAATCAGAGAGACAGCTTGAGACTTTCTGTGTTTGTGTTTATAAAAGAAGAGCAATGATGTCATCGACTATCTAAAAATAATGAACAGAAAAGGAGTGATGCAAGTTTGCTCCTCAGCAGCTGGCACCAGTGAGGAGGCTTTGCCGGGAAGGGCTCCTAATTGGGTTCTGATTTCAGATTTCATTACCTGCTGCTGCTTGCCGTGCCTCGTAACTGATGGCCCGTGGGCAAACTCCTTCACCTCACAGGGCTACTTCCTCACCTACAGTATGAGGGCTTGAACAGATCCATGATTCTCACACCTTTTGGACTGCTGCCACATTGAAAGGAATGTATTTCCCGTTGTCACCGGGACACATGTGCATATGCACATTCTGTCTTTTAAGCATTACATTGAATCATGAAAACTGGTAACTTTAACTTAGCTAGCACATTACCTAAAGAAAAATAACCTTGGTAAAAATAAAAACAGTGCTGAAGAATCCATATGTTAAAAGCCTAATAAAGTTTTGGCTTTTTTAAATTTAATTTTTAAATTAATTTTTATTATTATTGTTTTCTAATTTGCTATAGGGCATGTGTGCTCACAAGAGAAAGTGAGAAAGCAAGACACCGGTCTGGGGCTTGAACTATATTTGGCCTTGTGGGAGTCCAGTGTCATAACCACCATGTCAATCTGCTGACTCTTTGATTATTATTATATTTTTAATCTTGAGATTTGATCATAAATTAAGCCATGAATCCTGTTTAGAATCCATCGCATGGTGGGGCTGCTAGGCAGCATGATGGTGGGGCTGCTAGACTCCCACATAGTTGACCGTGATTCAAGTCTTGGACCTGGCAGCTTGCTTTCTCACTTTCCTTTCTCTCTCTGTCTTTAGTAAGATTAAAACATAAGTAATAATAACAAATTTTTTTTTAAATTTTATTTACATTTTTTTTAATACATTCAATTACATTATTTAGCTTACAAGGTGATCATTTCAATATATGAACATTTCTCCCCGGTCTAGTTGATCAAAATATAGCAACACTCCCTCCCTGTCTCAATAATGCTGTCTTCATCTCTCTCCTCCAATAATAACAAATTTTTAAAAAAGATCTAAAAAAGGGAATAAGAATCTACTGCATGGTTAACAAATTGTTTTTTGAAAAACCAAGAGTTTTATAAAACACTTCTTTAATGCTCTACCAAAAAGGTCAGTTGATATATTTGATAAACATATCTCCTGGGATCATTTATAATGAGTGACACAGTCAGCATAAAGAACAGTTGTATGTGCAGCTAGCTTTCTTTTTTTAGATATGATTTTTATTAAATACTTACATGAGTAAACATTATTTCTCTATTATGTAGACGGATAGCGTCAGGTGTCCTCACTACTGATGTTATCTGCTCTTAGTGAGAGAGACCTTAGTTGTACTGCGTAGCAATCAGTGAAACCACAACAGTTTTCTTCATACCAGGCAAATCCACTTTTATATGTAGTTATTTTCCCTCTGTTTTGATCTATTGACATTATATGGACAATGCAAAAAATTCTTTTCTTTATTTTTAAGAGTTATTTTATTTAGATTTATTTATTTTAATTTGACCACAGAGGGACGGGCGGATGGGGGGAGAGACAGAGAGAGAGAGAATGAGAAAGCAAGTCACCAGGTCCAGGACTCGAACTGTGGTCAGCCATGTGGGAGTCCAGCACTCTTAACTACCACTACCTGCTGGCCCTGAAAAATAATTTTCACTACTAATAAACCAATAAAAAAAAAGTTGTGGTCATCAGTTGAGTGAAGCTGTTTTGGTTATTTTCATAGACAAAGACACAAATTTCTAGAAAAGATGAACAGTGGTTGCTCTTTTGTCATATGCGTCCTGATGCGAAAGCGTGTTCCTAAAATCAAACTACCCCTGGATAGCGCTTTATTCATTTTGATCCAGTCACTTCTCACTGTCTAAAACTTTTTTTTCTAAACTATTATTTAATTTTATTTATCATCATCATTTTTATAAATTTGCTACAGGGCATGCACATTCACCAGAAAGAGAGAGAAAGCAAGTCACCAGGTCTGGGATTCAAACCGCAGTTAGCCACCTGGGTCCAGCACCTTAACCGTCCTGCCTCCTGCTGACCCCAAACTCCTTGATTTTACTTTTTAATTTTTAAAAATATTTATTTATTTAATTCCATTTGTTGTTATTATTTTTAAAATTTGATCAGAGAGAGAGACAGAGAGAGAAAGAAAGGTAAAGCGAGAAAGCAAGCTGCCAGGTCAGGAACTTGAACCCTGGTCGCCAATATGGGAATCCAGCACCTTTACCCACCACACCACCTGCTGGCCCCCTCCTTGATTTTAAATATTATTTAGCGTTCATTATCTGCTAGCTTTCTTTTTTTACATGAAATATTTTAAATATGCATAAAGATAGGGAAAGTACCTGCTATCCAGATTCCATGAAAGTTAGCATTTTCCAGTATTTGCTGCAGAGCTTTTGCATTCTGAGAGATAAACCATCAAAGATGCATTTGTAATAGCTTATATTTATTCAGCACCTCCTTGTACCAGACACTATGTAGAGGTCTACACGTATTAACGTATTTAATCCATACACAGTCCATTGAGGTGCTCACTAGTATTGTCCTTATTTTATAGACGAGAAAAACCGAAGCACATGGAAGTTGGATAATTACACCCAAATCATTTACCTAATTAATGGTAGAGCTGACATTTAATCCCAATGTAGATTCTGTGCTGTGAACTAGTATCCTATGGTATTAACTGTTATCCTGTGCCAGTGTAGTTATTTGTGTTTTTCCACTCCCCCAGGGGCAAAACTGTTCTGAAGTTGGACTGTCTCATGTTTATATTTTTGTATGTGTGTTGGCCTCCTAGTTATGTATGCATGAACATAATACAGTGTTTTGTGGTTTAGTTAAGGACGGCATCTTCTATAAATAGAACCCTGAAACTTATTTTTAAATCTCATTGTCTTTTGAGATCTTTCCACATTGTTACATGTAAATCTATTAGGTCGTCGGGAAAGTCATGGCATATTTTTCTGTTTTCTTGTGCAAAAATGCATGACAACTTTCCTGACCACCCAATAGTATATATTTTTTAAGTGGTTTATAGTAGTTTTTCAAAATAGTTGTGCTTTATTTATCCCTGACCTAACGCCGATAGTCAAGGTGTGTAGTGTAAGAGTCCAGCGTGGAATGTGTTCCAGTACCCTGGTGACAGAGCGACCTCCAGGGAGCAGCGGGACCTTGGGAAGGCTGCCCCTCACAGTGCGAGTTGTCCCTTCTGTTACTAAGAGATCGGCTGGATGATCTAGCCCTCACAGCCTTAGCAGATGAATGGCTGAGTGCATGCGATTGCTCTGCTCTTGGGAGAGAGAGCCTGACTCTGGGGTTTAGAGGTTTTTTTTGGTTTTGTTTTTTGTTTTTTAAAGGTTTTGCCATAGGGCAAGAGAAAGCCAGAAGTCACTCCCTGGGGGAAAGGCCTTGCCACAATCCCTTCTCCATTGTCCTCCTGGGATTTTGGGCATGCATACACACACCCACATACATACACCCAGTGTAATTTTCAGACCACCGGGTCTGGGACTTGCACCTTGTTCAGCCATGTGGGAATTCAGCCTCCCTAACCATCGCACCACCTGCTGACCCCTGGAGTTTATTCCCACACAGGTATTTCATAGTTGCCAAACTTTTCTTTTCTTGCTTTCAAAGTGTTTTCATATTGACGTGTCTTGGTAGTCTAATCATTTGGCCTACTCCCAAAACCATAGATGTTTTGTTTGAATGTCCCTATCATACTACTACAGATAGTTTATGTGATACAGAGAGGCAAATATAGGACATGATGCTATTTTCCTCTGATAACATTTTTCAGAACATTTGGTATTTAAAGAACTGTAGACATTTTTGTTTTCATATTTTTCTTCCTCATCACTTATAGCTGGCTTTCATCTTCAGCCCAAATATCAGTAGTTCTTAGTTGTGAGCAGCCTCTTGAGAGACACTTTGGGCTACGTAGAAGGAGAAGGGGAGAAAAATGAGCTAATGTGTATACTTTCTTTTGATCTTAGGAACGTGTAGTGGGCTTCCACGTCCTGGGTCCAAATGCTGGAGAAGTTACACAGGGCTTTGCAGCTGCGCTCAAGTGTGGACTGACCAAACAGCAGCTGGACAGCACGATTGGAATCCACCCCGTCTGTGCAGAGGTAGGTCGCCTACACGTTCACAGCTCTGTTTAAAAGCACATCAGGCCCCGCCACTGCAGTGGGGCGGTAATGCAAGTGCCCCATAAGGCCAGAAGCTACATAGCCAGCTGCAGTTCTGATCCTTTGGTCAGCCTGAAAACATGTGGGACACACACACAGGTGCCCCGGGACTCAGAGTAGCCAGAGCTGGGAAGGAGATGTTGCATGATGAGGCGCTGTCAACAGTCATCTCTGTCTCTCTCTTCCACGTGCACACTCTGCCATAAGAAAAAGCACATCATCCAGCTTCTATCCGGCAGATCCAGGACGCGGAAGCTAGTGTTCTTTCTGCTGCACTTGAGCTACTTCTGTATCTCCTGACAGTTTGAAAATGATCGAGAATACCACAAAAGAAGGCCTGGTCTCTAAAATGAGTTTTCCTGTTTATAACTCTAGTTGGGAATTGGGTACTTCTTATTAAATGGTAAACATGATGAGAGTGATTTTTGGAGATGAGCTTGTTTATTGTGTCTCCTAAATTATTTTCATGGCAGTCAGTAATGATGCCATTCACACCCAGGAAGAGCTTTAGTCTAACTTTATCTAAGTGTCAAAGAATGAGATTCGAAAGCAAGGCTGTTAAAATATTAGCAGTTGACAGTAGAACTGGAAATTGACCATTCTAGGCCTCTGGGTGTCAGTGTTCCTTCCCTTGTCAGTGATCATCCAGGCTTTGAGTATTGTGATAGTGGAGAGGGATGGTAAGCCAACAGTATGTTTACTCTGGTGAGCTGTGTGATTGAGAGGGGCCATTTCATACCGAACCAGCTTAGGTAAGGAGTTGGTGGCTTCCAGGGTACACACTGTGCTTGCCAACACACACACCACCAGCATGTGCACATTGATGCCAGATTTCATGGAGCAGCTTGGTAACTGGTTGCTCTCTGTTCCTGATTGCACTGGTACAACTGAACTTTTTGCTGTGTATCTAAAATGTAAGCTTTAAGATGTGGAAAAAATTCAGCATCCTTTTGCTCTGCTTTCTGTATGATTGGGACTGGTATCCTTCTCTGTATTAATGTCCACCCCGCTGGGATGAAAGCATAAAATATTGACATTTTAGAGATTACAGCATCATTCATAAAAAGCTGCTGTTTTTGCAAAGAAAACAACATGAGGCTTTGAAAATCTATAGCTTAAAAATCGAAGAATCTAGATGGATGCTGTTAAAGAGTGTGATCTTTTTAATTCCATGCGGGAACTCCGACTGCCTGCCCTGGGAAGGAGCTAACTGTGCTTTTTTGATTGCATTTGTTTCCTAGGGTTACCATAAAAAGTACCACATTCAGGGTAGCTCCAAAGAACTGAAATTTATTCTCTCGCAGTTCATGGGGATTAAATCTCCAAATTGAAGTGTCAGCAGGGCTGGGCTCCTTCTAGAAACCAAGAGACGACTCTGTCCTTACCTCTTTTAGTTTCTGGTAATGCTGGCACCTCTTGGCACTCCTTGGCCTTATATTGGGTCATCAGGGAAGTCATGACATGTTTTTGCATAGGAAAACAGAAAAAAATACATCACGACTCTCCCCACAGCCTAGTAGCACTTCCAGCTCCTAACTGTGGGAATCTTTTTTTCAAAGTTTGACAGGGAAAGTGCAATTTGACTGGTAGATTTTTAGGGACTTCACTAAATGCTAGTAACTGGATTTGCTAGTGGACCTCTTGTTTTTAGGTTCTAGGGGTATCTGTGGGAGTGCTGCTCAAAGTACAGGGCATACAATGTTGTTACTGGTCCCTAATGAGATAAGGATGGAAACAAAGATGAAAGGTCTAGAAACTTTTAAGATCAGTTTGATCTAATAATAAAGCCAGTATTAACGTCACATGCCTTACATGCCTTTTGAAATATTTTCCCAATGTATTTTTATTGAATTTCACAAATGTTAGTCCATTGGATGAATTAGAAATAATAAAATTTCAAAAACTAGTTCTTGGGCCATCCAGATGGCATGGTGGTTAAGGCAGATGAATTCCATGTGGCTGAAGCGTGCAGTGGAAGTCCTCGCAGCTTGGATGATATGCCAGGCACAAGTGTGTGCATGCCCAAAATCCTGAGAGGAGAACAGAGGAGAAGGGATTGTGGCATGGCCACCTCCACCTGGCTTTCTCACGTTTCCTCTCTTTTCCAGCCAGCACACACACCCTATAGCAAAAACTTAAAAAAGAAAAACAAACCCCCCAGAACACAGGCCTGAGCACTGCTTGAAGTGTTCAGAAGTAGCCATAGCTCAGGGCCAGCTCTGGTCAACTCGTGGAATTAATCTTTGAATGAACTCTTCCGTATCACTTTAGTTACTTGCAAAAGTTAACAAATTCCTCAGGTGCTCTTTGGAGCAGATTCATTGGCAAAGGGCCTCTCTGGATTTGGGCTAAGAGGATGAAAGTACTCTTTGTGTGGACTGGGGCCCAACTGCGAAGGAGTCTTCATGCCTGGAGCATCAGAAATGCTTTTGCATTATTCAGTGAGAGGGAGGCTGTTGATAATTTATTCTGGACTTGTGAGCAGCAATCATTGAATAGGAAACTGATTACACAGCAGTAATTTCAACTAATCAAGTTTCCTTGTAGGGGAAAAACAATAGCTCAAAAGGAAGGCATTTGAACGAAACCTCTTTGAGCTGCTTTAAAATCAGTTGTAGTGTGGGGACCAGCAGATGGCATGATGGTTGCAGCATGGCCATCCCCCCTGGGTGGTGATTTTACTTGTCCTATAGCAAATCTCTCTAAAAAAAAAAATCGATTGTGGTGTGAACATGGGAGTTTTGGTTGTAATAGTCCACATCATCTGACTCTGACGAGCACCTCAGAGGGTAGCAAGAGTTGGCCAAACCTGAATGTGTGAGAGAGAGCTCCGGCAGCACTGGGCTTTTCATAAGCGTCTCATGTGTTCAGAGAGAAGTGTGGAGGCTCCTCCTGGCTGGCCCACCTCCGTCTTTTAAATATAAACATGTCGTCAGTACAAAAAAAAAGTGAAAAGGCTCTTTTGTTACCTCCTACTCCCCACTTTTTAAAGAGGGGATGTCATTGTGTTGCCCTCAAACCTGTGATCCTCCCGCCTTAGCGTCCTGAGTAGCCGGGCCGACAGGCACAAGTCCTTGTGCCTGACTCATCTGCTCACTTCTCTCTCTTTTGGAGAGAAGGAGGAAGCAAGTGAGTACAGGAGGAGAAGTGAGAGAGGTGTTTGCTTTTTTTTTTTCCCGGATGCCAGAGAGCATGTGCACTTGCTGGGTGTGGGGGAGCACCTTCCATGGGGTGTGGTCACGCTACATTCCCTTCTCCATTTCTCCTTGCCAGGATTTGCGATTTGGCATGTTTTTTCAAGTTACTGGGGCTGGGATTCAGACTGTGGCCATGTGGCATCTGACTTCCTTAACTACTAGGCCTTGGGGCTAGCACTGAGAGAGGTATTTTTTTTTCTTTTTTAGAAAAGAACTATTTATTTAGGGAACCAGCAGTTAGCGGAATGGCTATGTCACTGGACTCCCATGTAGTCGACTGCGGTTCGCGTCCCGGACCCGGTAGCTTAAAACTCATGCCGCATGCGTGTGCGTGCATGCCCAAGATCCCAAGAGGAGAATGGAGGAGAAGGGATTCTTCTGTCTCTCTGTCTCTGTCTTTCTGGTGAGCACATGTGCCCTATAGCAAAAAACTCTCCAAAAAAAAAAAAAAAAAAGAACTATTTATTTAATTCCATTTGTTGTTGTTGTTATTATCTAATTTAACCAGAGAGAGACAGAGAGGAAGAGAAAGGGAAAGCGAGAAAGCAAGCTGCCAGGTCCAGAACTCGAACCATGGTTGTCGGTATGGGAATCCAGCGTCTTTAACCAACACGCCACCTGCCTGCCCCGAGAGAGGTATTTTAATAGGGTCTCACTGTTGTAGTCCTCTGCCCCGACCTCTAGGATGCTTGGTGTGTGCTGAAGCTCCTGGCTTGTTCAAGCTGGTCTGGGATTCAAACCAGGCCTCCTGTTGGGCTCCAGCCTCATGCAGCGTGGCACCCATCCACCCACTCACCACCACTGCACAGGGCCTGCCGCCATTTCTACCACGGGTTTAGTTTTATGTCCACGTCTCCTGTAAGTTGCATTTCTAAATCAGTTCCTGAGAGAGAGAATTTGAGCTGCACGTTTAGAAGCCTCGAATTCACTTAAATGTATTCCCTGGCTCTTTATCTGTGTCCCATGATAAAAACTGAAAAGGAAGCATGTCTGATGGCATTTTAAATTGCCCGTAATGCCATCATCCAAATAGCTATTTCCACTATCACGTATTGTCTCCCTCTCTGCAACCACACTCACATTTCTTTAAACAAAGGAATTTTAGTGCTTTTCAAAAAAGTTGTACTGGTTTAGTGTCATCAACATTGGATTTAAGAGTGCTAATGAAAATGTTGCAAAATGCAGTGTATCTTTTTTTTTCTACAGTAAGCATAAAAGAGATGAAACTATTCTAAGGATTTTTACATATCTTTACTAACAAGGATGAACCTTATTATTTATTTATTTATTTGATGTGCAGTGTTCCTGTTTTCTTTTGTGTTCTTATTTTAAATGTTTTAACATACTGGTCTTTAGAACTTGGGTCTGAATTTTCTTGATGCTGATGGTATATTGGTTTGAAAGAGGAGGAGAACAGTCTTGTCTCTGCTCTAAGGCCACAGCAGACCAAAGGCTTTCCCTAGGACCTTTCCTACTTTACACACAAGTCTTTTCCCTTTCATTCAAAAGACTTTTTGAAGTTGACTCCTGAGACTTTGACCTCTGAAGACAAAGTGGCCTTGATTTCTTACGCTTTTCTGTCTGTATTAAAAACTAGGACACCAGTTGCTTATCAGGAGTCAATAAAGGGGGCGGCTGGCCCAGAAGTTTGTTCGTGTGTGCCCCCGAGGGTCCAGGCCCCCCTGAGTGAAAGCCCACAGACTCTACCAGTGTCACCCTTCCAGCTGAGTTGTACTTAATAACATACAGCCTTTTGCAGACCCATTTAATAGTTCTTGTGACCAGAAAGCTTTAGCTTGTAGTCTTCTGTTTCTTGTTAATGAGACAGAGAACGAGTTTGCTCATAGGAGAGGGGAGGGGGAGAAGAGACAGGTGTCCTTGACAGGGTCTCACCGTTGCAGCCCTCTGCCCCGGCCTCCTAGTTAGCTAGGACTAGGTGCAACTGTCATGCCCAGCTGTTCAGGTTGGTCTGGAATCCCAGCTTGGGCCTCCCTGGTGCCCTGCTGCTCATGCCACTGTGGCTGGCCACTGGAAGTGTTAGTTATACTCAGTGACCACATACAGTTCTCAGTGTAATCGATTGAACATGAAGTCCTTTTATATTTTCATGCCTGGGATGGACAGTCACATTGAGCGATTGGTTCTAGTTTTTGGTTTTGTTTGCTTATAAAAGCTAAGGTTTATATGTTGTTGGGATAGCTGGATTTCTCTCTGCATGAGACTTTTTATCTGGCATCTGTCTACGAGTGGTATGGCAGTCTCAGGCAGCATCCTTGCTTTTTTTTTTTTTTTTTTGAGAGGTTTTTGCTATAGGGCACATGCACTGCTCGCTAGACAGACAGAGAGAGACACAGAGACAGAAAGCGAGAAATCACCCCCCCGGGGGATGGCCACGCCGCAATCCCTTCTCCTCCATTCTCCTCTCGGGATCTTGGGCACGCACACACATGCTCCTGGTGTGAGTTTTAAGCCACCGGGTCCGGGATGTGAACCGCGATCACCTACATGGGAGTCTAGTGACATAGCCATTACGCTAACTGCTGGTCCCTCAGACAGCATTCTGAGAGAGAAGGCAGAAGTGGCAATGCCTCTTCCAGCCCCCTCACCCTCATTATCTAGTCTGTCTCTTCAAGTCTTCTCCCTGCCTGTGCCAGGGTCCAGAAGGCCCCCAACCCCCCACCCTGGTAAAAAGCCAGGCCTGCTGATGGTTCATCATGCTGCTCTGTTCCGGGGACCACAGTCCCCTGTGATCTTATCTTGTCCAATAGTTGTGTACCCTTTGCCCAGTTTTCAGGTTACTTAACAGGGCCTAGAACTTGTTAGTTCCCTTAGTCCAGGAATGAGTTTCTGTTTTTGTTTGTTTTCCATGGAGGAAGGGAGGTAGGTATTCTTGACAGGGTCTCCCCATTGCGTTCCTCCTGCCCAAGCGTCCTGGTTAGCCAGGAGTGCAGATATGAACCACTAGCCCAGCCATTTAGGTTGTCTGGGAATGGACCCTGGGCCTCCCATGTGGCCTTAGCCATGCATAGCGGCACCCCACTGCGTATGCTGCTGGAGGACAGACTGAAAATCTGTTTTTAAATGTATGAGTATTTATTTTTAAAACTCTTGACCGTAGGGAAGTTACTTGCAACTGGCAGAAACTATAAAGGTAAGCAGTTGATGGTTAGCTTACCGTGCAGTAGACTTCTAGGCTAGTTCTCAGTGTATTTCCTACACTGGTGTGGCACAAGAAATTCCAGTAGGTGCACTCGAACACTTGGGACTGTTGTTAAAAATGAGATTCCTAGGCCCTAGTTCTTCCAGATGAGAATCATCATTTCAGTGCAAGTTTGTCGGTCTGAGCAGGGTTTGTGGACTAAGTTTGAAAACCGCCGTTTGTATGTATAGCTAGTCCTCAGTAACGAGAGGAAGTTGTCTAGTCGTTAAGGCTCTCTGAGTGCACGGCCATCAGATGTTTGCAAGGATGTGGAACAAGAGAACTTGTCACTCACTGCAAGTGACAGGACGTCACTTTTAGGCACCTCGGAAGTCAGTGAGTTCTGACCTTCCACTCAGTGGTTGCACTTCCAGCTCTGTGCACCAGAAAACGTCCTAGGCTGTCACAGCAGCCCATGGCAATAGCTCGGGTGGCAGCAGAAGGAGCTGGGACGGGATTTGTGATGCAGTCAGTATTTGAATATTTGACTGCTGCAGGGTCTCGACTGTGCACGGCGCTGTGTGTGTACAGTCTAGTATAGCTGAGTGGAACTTCTGCTCCGTGAGAACTGAAGAATCGGAGCTATTTGTTATATGAATGACTTACAGAAGGATAATGTTGAACTAAGAAAACAGGTAAGAGAAGAATACTATCCCATCTTGTCATATAAGGATTTGGTTTTGCTTTACTGTGAAGAAATGCATAGCAATGGTAAGAACCAATTAGGGAAAGTGATAGAGAAGGAAAACTAATATTAATTGCTTTAATCACCCTTATGATAATAAAATTCTTCATTAGATACAACCTAGAGTATTCTCTCTCTTTCACCTTGGTTTTAAAATGTTTTTCCCTTTTCCCTCTGGAGAAATGGCAGATACCCTTGGTCCTTTTTACTGCCCTGTTTCGCTCGTTGAAGTAGCCACACAAGTAGTTATTCATGGGCCTGGGTTATCTGAACCACTCCCTGCCCCCTCGTTTGCTCAGGAGCCTGAGGATGTCCTGCTTTCTCTTCCCCTGCAGGTGTTTACGACACTGTCTGTGACCAAGCGCTCCGGAGGAAGCATCCTCCAGGCTGGCTGCTGAGGTTAAGCCCCAGTGTGGGTGCTGCTGCCGAGACTCTAGACCACCCACTCGTCTCCTCGCCAAATCCAAGGTGAAGTTTTCAGGAACACTCTTGGGCTCCTGGCACCTGTGTGTCCTGTGCTTACCACCATCCAGGACCTTGGAGCCAGCTCACGGGGAGGCGGTGGTGAATGAAGGCAAGCAGCACCCCACTGGGGTCACCGTCATGGACTCCAAGCTGACTCTTGGCAGCGCATCAGAGGGATGCGTCCATGAAGTCACCAGCCTCAAGCCCGCGCGGTGGGCGGTGATGGAACGACTGCCAGATCAGTTTCAGCATGTCCTTTTCTTTGTCATTTTCTTACTCTCATTCTCGAGCTTCCTAATGTTGATTATCACTATTGTTTTTCTTATTTCTCATGGTGTTAATATTGGATGTGAAAATGTTAGCTATCGATTTTCATCCAAAAGCAAGTTGTGGCTTGAGTACCCAGTGGAGTGTCTTGGTGCATGAAAGAGGTGAATTGTAGCTCAGAGGTCACGTAGGATGGTCTGTGAGAGAGAACTGTCTTACAGTTGGAAATAAGTCTATGTCCAAAGTAAGTAAATCCAGTTGACTCTGGCCAAATTCGCTCCAGTGTGCTACATGGCTGATTATCATCAAACGTTTTCGTGAGAGAGAACATGGTGACTTGACCAGCCTATTTGAAGTAATAATATCTATCCCCTTGTATTATTCCCACCATTATTCATGCTGGAGGTAGGAATACACCTAAATAGGGGAAAAGAATAAATCACGTCGTATTTTATTTCACTTATTGTGTGTTGACCTAAGATTGTTTGCAACAGAGAACACTCATTTCAAACTTTTGTCTTTTTTTGAGGGGGGTAGTTTTATGTGTGTTATGTATCTATTTTTTCCCAAGGAGCACATTCATAGGAAAATAGAGTCTGTCCACACGTATGATTTAACTCTTTCGTGGTGATTACTTTTTTTAAGGAAACTGTTAATATCCTAAGTTATTATTTTTGAACACAGGTGGATGTGAAGGATTTTCATTTAAAAGCCAAGTGGTTTTGACCTTTTCTTTGATGACGCGTACCTGGTGGAATCTGGGCCGCGTCCGCCCTGCTAGCATTCCGACTTGTGTGATTGCAGAGAGGCCTCTGCTCCTGTTACCTGTTCTGTGTAAACGGACTAGCGAGGGATGGTACTCAGGCCCTTTGTCCTTGCTCTGGGTTGAGGTTTTGAACCTGTGCTATGGACATGAAGCTTCTGCCAACAGTTCTTTAAGTCCCTCTTCACTCCCTCCCCTCTTCCTGTGTTCCTCAGCCACGGCGCTGCATTTCTGGGCACCTCGGGGAAGCCATGCTTCTGCCTGGCATTTAGTCAGCAGAGCCCCCGACCCTGTCTCAAGGTCTGTGTCCTCGTCCCATCTGGTCATATGAAGAAAACGGGAAAAGAGAAACAGAGGGGGAGAACAGAACAGTTGATTACGTTCTTTTTTCTTTTTTAATTTTAACTTTAAGATTTTTTTCTGAGTCTGCCAGTCTCAGAAGCTAGAACAGTAGGCAATATGAGATAATCACACCTGATCATGCTGTGATCGTCTCTTCTTAGGGGAACGGAATTCTCCACCCCCACAAGAAAGATTACACTTCATAGCCTCCTCTTGTTTAGTTTCTGTAGCTGCCCAGTGTACCAAAACTCATACTAAACTCCATGTATGTTTGTTATAAACCTTTTGAGAAAAAAATAACAATGTGAAACATTAAAGGTATTAATATCCACTTGTGTGCCTCTTACTGAACGGTGGTGTTGGGATTCTCGGCCAGAGCGTCAGGAGGCTTGCAGCTTCACAACGAAGGTGCTAGGAGCCTGCTGTCGGGTAAGCTTGGCTGATGCCCACTGGGCCTGGCTGGCCCCTGCTGAGTGCATGTCAGTGGCGTTGGCTTTTCCAGTTCTGTTTCTTGCTGCGTCCTGATTTGGCCGTCAGCCATTAGTGTGGCCAGATGCTCCCTCCACCAAAGCTGACTGGTCTCAGCACTTTGTACTCCAGAACCACGTGTCTCACTCGCCCACGCAGTGCTGAGAGGGTGCCGTCTTCCTTGCTCTCCAGACTGAGCATAGGTATCTGTGTTGTGGGTACAGATAGACGGGTTCGGTTCATTGGCATTCCCAGCCCCCGGCAGTACTGATACCTGTAGACGTTCAGTAAATGTTTACAGAAATGTCACTTGTCGTGCTCAGATTACTCATTCACATGCGTCCACCAGTACATCTCATATGTCAGTTGTTAAGCCAGAACTATTTCATGTAATCCTCATCAAAAACCTTCCCCGTGAGATTTTTTGCTATAGGGTGCATGTGCTCACCAGAAAGACAGACAGAAACATTAAAGGTATTAATATCCACTTGTGTGCCTCTTACTGAACGGTGGTGTTGGGATTCTCGGCCAGAGCGTCAGGAGGCTTGCAGCTTCACAACGAAGGTGCTAGGAGCCTGCTGTCGGGTAAGCTTGGCTGATGCCCACTGGGCCTGGCTGGCCCCTGCTGAGTGCATGTCAGTGGCGTTGGCTTTTCCAGTTCTGTTTCTTGCTGCGTCCTGATTTGGCCGTCAGCCATTAGTGTGGCCAGATGCTCCCTCCACCAAAGCTGACTGGTCTCAGCACTTTGTACTCCAGAACCACGTGTCTCACTCGCCCACGCAGTGCTGAGAGGGTGCCGTCTTCCTTGCTCTCCAGACTGAGCATAGGTATCTGTGTTGTGGGTACAGATAGACGGGTTCGGTTCATTGGCATTCCCAGCCCCCGGCAGTACTGATACCTGTAGACGTTCAGTAAATGTTTACAGAAATGTCACTTGTCGTGCTCAGATTACTCATTCACATGCGTCCACCAGTACATCTCATATGTCAGTTGTTAAGCCAGAACTATTTCATGTAATCCTCATCAAAAACCTTCCCCGTGAGATTTTTTGCTATAGGGTGCATGTGCTCACCAGAAAGACAGACAGAAAGTGAGAAATCAACCCCTAGGGGGCATGCCACGCTTCAGTCCCTTCTATTCCACTCTCTTCTTGGGATCTTGGGCACACACGCACATGTGCTTGGCATGAGTTTTAAGTTGCTGGGTTCGGGACTCAAACTGCTGTGAACTATATAAGAGTCCAGCAGTGTAACTATTATGCCATCTGTTGGTCCCACCTTTCCAGTCTCTATTTCCCTCTGTCCTGAGTGATCGCAGGGTGGTAACAGTTACAGCTAAATCAGTGTCTTCTAGCACGTACCAGGCACTGTACCGGACACCCAACGGGTGACTTGATCCCTATGAGAACCTGTGAGGGAGCTGCATCTGTACCCATTTATAGACGGAGTAACAGGCTGAGGTGCGAGCCACCTGTCAGAGTTACAGAGCCAGTGAGTGGTGCATCTGGACTTCGAGGCCAGCGTGAGGTTTGAGTTCAGAGGCCCAGCCTCGCACCGCCTCCTGTATGTCTCCGACAGCTGCTGGGACTCAGTTTTCACATGCCATCCAGCGGTGAAGGAGCACCTTGTGTGAGATGGTTTAACACGTTTCCCTAACTGAGCTTTCCACTGCCTTTTTTTACTTCCACACTGTAGCCAGGCTTCTGTGGCCCACACTTTCCTTGCCCCATGTCCTTGAGGTTTTCTCAAAGTCTGTAACTAGGTTTGTGGTCCCTGCCAGACTCTGGTCCTGTCACCTGCGCCCTGACCTCTACTTCCGCTTGCCGTTCTGGTCACACATCTCTGCTGTCAGTTATACTCTACCCCAGCCTCCCTTAAGGTCACCTGCTCTGGATTGCCCTGGGCCAGGTCCTCTGTCTGTACCCCTGGGTATATGTAAATGTTTACAGAGATGTCATGCTCAGAATATTCGGTCACATGCATTTGATTTGCTTATGCATCAGTTGTTAAGCAGACACTTATGTTTTGTCTAATCCTTACTAAAATTCTCCCCAATTTGCATTTCCTTTCTGTCCCGAGTGATTGCAGGGTGCTAACAATAAGATGCCATTCTGGGGGTAAGAAAAAAGAGGCCCCCAGGGTGAGGCAGGGAGGCCCCCTTTTTTTTTTCTCAGCTGCCTCCCTCGCCCACTCCCACACACGCTCCAGGAAGGCATACTCTTATGAAGCCAGGAGGATCAGCCTTTGAACAACGCTGAGAGTTCTATTTTCCACTTGCTTCATACTGATAGGCTGCTGGACTTGAAGCACATTAAGTTCCCTCTTCAGACCCAGGCAATACAGATCTGAATCTAAGCTGTGCAAACTCGCTAAGTTATTTATGTTCAACCTCACTCTTCCTCAGCCTTCTCATCTGTAAGATGGAAATATTAATTGTACCCTTCAGGCCCACAGATGAATCACAGGGTAGGCTTATTTTGAGCAGCCCAACTGGAAGTTAGGGGTGGGGAAAGAAAACGGTATTCTGAGGCCACCATTTTCCTATGTCTTTTTATCCCTGGGCCCTCTTTGGAAGATCCAACTTTCCTTGCTTTCCAATTAGGTAGGCCCAGCTCTCAGGACAGTTCTGTGTAGTTAGGAACCTCTTACATGATTCGGAAGGAAAAACACACCGTGAAAGCGCCACAGAATGTATCGTTTTTCTCTTTTCTGTGGCACCCATGCCTTTTCAGGTGTCCCTTATCTTTTTCCCAAGTTTTCAGTTGCCTACTAATTTGTTTCTCCATCCCTCCTTTCTTCATATTCTGACCAAATCCTGCGATCCTGCTTGCTACATACACAGCAAGGTCACATTCTATGTGGTGCACGGGAGTATCAACTCATTATCGAAGCCGATGGGAGGTCCTGGCCAGGTACTTGGTGGAGGCCCCCAGTGGAAGGTGGGAAGGTGGGTCTTGATCAGGAGGTGGGAGAGGTGACAGGCTCTGAACTGGTATGTGCACAGAAAAACTAATGGTAACCTCGAGATTCGTGTTGCTAAGGCAGAGAAGGCTGGGCTGTTTCATGCAAGAGCCGTGAGGAAGAGGCCACTAACCGTAATTCTGACAAGCGACTCATGCTTCAGCCTGTCCGTCTATAAATGGGTACAGACACGCCTCTTAGTAGGGATGTTTTAAGGAGTAAGTCATTGGATGAGTGTCAAGCACAGTTCCTGGTACATGCTACGTGCACAAGATGTTTGAAAGCTTTAGAGAAAACTTCAAAATATGAAGGAAAATTTCAAAAACGACAATGAACGAATCTTTGCCTATTTGATGTATTCCAGCCAATCAGATGCAACTGGATCTAGTTCCTATGGATCTGTAACTGGATTACATTTATAGCAGAGAGCAGGTGCATTTCATTGTGTGGGGTGGCCGCTCTGAAAGTACACGTGCACAGGGGAAACGGAGGCCTTAAAATGACCCAGAGGGGACATGGGAGGAGAAGCATTACTTTATAAAGTTGATCCATTTCCTCCATGAGAAAGAGAGACAGACACCCTCAACAGGGTCTTCACACTGGAATCTACCCTCAGTCTCAGCCGGCCCAGTTCTTGGGGCTCTCATGTGCCCAGTGTGATCAGGAAGGCTCTGGATGTAAACCTACGGCCTCCCTACGGCTCTAGTGATACGACTGAGCCACTTGCATAGCTTTACTGACAGGAGGTGCAACTGAGAAAAATAAAAACCAAACTGCAAACCTAAAGCACTTCGCATGCAGTGGTACATTTAATTTTATAAGAGCCGTCAGAATAAGTGTTACACCCTTTTTGGGGTGAGAAAAAGGTTCAGAGTCACTGGCTGTCCATGTTCATGTGGCCTGTAAATAGCACAGGTGATTCCAAAGCTGAAGAGAAGGTGTGCCCCCTGGTGTCCATTCTGTGCACAGCAGGCTGCGGCCTCTGCCTGGTAGCCATCTGTCGTGCCTTCCTCTTGGTGGAACATGAACTGTGTTTGAATAGTAAGGCCACAAAGCTAAGAAAGTACATGGCTTAAAAATTCAGGAGGAAAGACACACATTTTAGCAGATAACACAGAAAACTCATTGGCTAGATATGTAACTATAAAACTGGATCCTTACCGAACACCGCAAAACAAAGGTTAACTTGAAACAGGTTAAAGACCTAAGTGTGGGATCTAACCATAAAGCGTATATGGTAGGGATAGTACAGTATCCCTGTGACTATCCCTGAGGTGGGGAAGGACTTCTTAAACCACAGGACCTACCTCAAAGCATGAACCACAAGGCAACTTTAACCGGGCTGACCCTGCCTGGGAAGTTCTGATCCATGAAGACAACCACGGAGCAAGTTACCAGAGACGTGGTTGAAATTGGGGGAAGACAGTTTTAGTGCTAACACAGACATGGGGGTGCTGGTAAGTGGCGTGGTGGTTAAAGTACTGGACTCCACATGGCTGACAGCAGTTCAAGTCCCGGACCTGGTGGCTTACTTTCTCACTTTTCCCTTTCTCTTTCTGGTCAAATTAATAATAATAAGTAAAATAAATAATTCTTGGAGGAAAAAAACTGACATGAATTTTGACCCAGATGATGCAAGGGATTGCAGCCAATCAACAAGAAGACAGGAACCCCAAAATGAAGTTGCTATTGAACCGGTTACTGGTTTTGAAGACAAAACCCCAAAGTCTACCAAGATATGCGCCAACTCACGAGTAACCAAGAAAGGCAAGCTAAAGTAACGAGAGCTCGCTTCTCAACCATCAGGTCTGCAGACCTCAGAAAGCTGATCTATGCCAAATGACGGCTGGGGCAGGGTTCTGCTGGTTGGAGAATTAGCTGTGTGTTGCTAAGTGAGTAGACCAACTCCGTGCTCCCTGGCCCCAGCAGTTGTGCTTCTGGGCATTGACCCCAGGGAAATTCTTGCACATATGTGAGGGGTTGTGCACGGGGACGGCTCTGTGGCATTGTTTGCCGTACTGGGGATCGAGTCGATGCTGACATATTCCACTGTCGTGGCTATGGAGGCAGGGCGATGCAGCAGTCCTGGGGAATGTACTCCCCACGTGGGTGGATAGATGCAGGTAGGAAAAAGCAAGAATGAGCCCTGGAACTGCCTCTGCATGTTAAAAACGCATGCACAGGGGCCAGCAGTTGGCGTAATGGCTGTGTCACTGAACTCCCATGTAGTCGACCACAGTTTGAGTCCCAGACCTGGTGGCTTAAACTCACACCAAGCACATGTGCGTGCGTTCCCAGGGTCCCGAGAGAAGAATGGAGGAGACGGAATTGCAGCATGGCCATCCCCCCTAGGGGGTGATTTCTCGCTGTCTGTCTGCCTGGGAAGCGCATGAGTCTTATAGCAACCCCATCCCCCAAATAATCCATGCACACTTGGGGCCAGCAGGTGGTGTATCCCACATCCCAGCAGATGGAATTGCTGGATTCCCACATGACTGAACTCGATTTGAGTTCTGGAACCAGTGACTTGAAATTCACGCCAGCTGTGCGTGTGCATGTGCGTGTGTGTGTGTGTGTGTGTGTGTGTGTATACGTTCCCAACATCCCAGGAAGAGAATGGAGGAGAAAGGATAGTGGTGTGGCCATCTCTCGGGGTTGGGGGGTGATTTCTCACTTTCCCTCTCAGTGTCTCTCCAGTGAGCGTACGCGCCCTAAGGCAAAAATGTCTACCCTGCCCCACCCAAAATGCATGCATGCAAAACCATGATGCACATTGCCAAAGAGTATGCGTGGAACACATCAGAGGGGTCATCTGTGGAAGGATAGAAGAGAATAGAAACAAAGGGGAGGAAGAAAGAGGGCACCACCTGAACAAAGCAGCCTTCTTTTTTTTTTCTTTAAAGAATTATTTTACTTAACTTCATTTATTTTAATTTGACCAGAGAGGGAGAGAGAGAAACAAAGCGAGAAAGCAAGCCACCAGGTCCGGGACTCAAACCACAGTTGACCATGTGGGAGTCCAGTGCCCTTAACCACCGTGCCACCTGCCTGTCCCCAGCAGGCCTTCTTATAGAGTGGTCACAAGCGAGGACTCTACCGCAGGCGTGACTTAGCCTCTAAGGCCTCTGTTTTCTTACCCGTAAAATGTGGATAATGATAGGGCGGCTGTGAGCACACATCAAATGCTTGGAAATACGGCTGGCACAGGGCTGGCCCTGGAGTGCCGCACACGGAGCTGGATCCCACGGCTGACTGCTGACTGAATCCTGGCCCTGGCAGCTTGAAAAACACATCGGGTGAGTATGGTATATGCAGCATCTTCGAGGGAAGGAGGAACAGAACAGAAAAGATTGGAGCATGCCTACGCTCCACTGGGGGTTGCTTGCTCGCTTGCTCTGTCTCTCGTGTCCATCTGTCTGTCTCACTATGGTGCATGGACCTTTGGCAATTAAAAATAAAAAAGACAGAGAACCAGCAGTTAGCATAATGGCTATGTCGCTGGACTCCCACGTAGTCCACCACGGTTTGCGTCCTGGACCCGGTGGCTTAAACTCATGCCGGGCGCATGTGTGTGCGTGCCCAAGATCCTGAGAGGAGAATGGAGGAGAAGGGATTGCGGCGTGACCATCCCCCCTGGGGGTGCTTTCTCGCTTTCTGTCTCTCTCTCTCTCTGTCTGTCTGGCGAGCACACACGCCCTATAGCGAAGGAAAAAAAAAAAAACCTCTCCAAAAAAAAAATAAATAAATAAAAATAAAAAAGACAGTAGCTGGCACAAAATAGGTGCTAGGCGAGTGGTAGTAGTAGTAGTAGTAACTATTACTAGTAATAGTAACTCAGCTCTCAGCACATGAGGTCCAAAACAATAAAGGGGCAGACCTGGGATTCGAGCCCAGAGGGGACAGATGGTGGCACAGCATTAAATGCACCTGGACTCACACAGAAGTCTTGATGTAGGTCTCAGGGCCTCCCTGTACACACCAGGCATACATGTGCTTGCCCCTGATCCAGACTGCCTGAGCTGGGAGTGGATCATGGCATGAAGACCCTGTCAAGGTGCCTGCACTGCTTTTTCTTCCTGAAATTGCCTCTGCATGTTAAAAACGCATGCACAGGGACCAGCAGTTGGCGTAATGGCTATGTCGCTGGACTCCCATGTAGTCAACCACAGTTTGAGTCCCAGACCCGGCAGCTTAAACTCATGCCAGGCACATGTGTGTGCGTGCCCAAGATCCTGAGAGGATCCTCTGCCCCATCAGGATTTGAGGCATGCATGCACACAGGCCCTGCCATGTTGCACTTTGCTTTTTTCTCTTTTCTTTTTTTAAATTTGCTAGAAGGTATGTGCACTCACCAGAGAGAGACAGACAGACAGAAAGAAAGTGAGAAAGCATCCCTCAGGGCCACACCACAATCCCTTCTCCATTCTCCTCTTGGGACTCAGCGCACACACAACCCAGCATGCTTTTCAAACTGCCATTGGGGGTCAAACTGCGCACTCAGCCATGTGGGGCCTAGCGCCTCGACCACCATGCTACCAGCTGGCCCTCTGCCATGCTTTTCAAGTTGCCGAAGCCAGGATTTGAAATACGGGTGGCCATGCGAGATCTGGCTCCCCATGGACGGCACTTAACTGCTGCTGAGCCAGCCCGGCATGCATTTCTGAGCATATTTTTATTTGATGTTCTCGAAATTAATCTCAGAATTATTCTGCATCATGGAGAAGACCCACCTCTTTGGAATTCCATCTAGCTCCTAAAACTGTTCATGCTTCTGAGTTCTCAGGGCCGATTTTGAGAGTCCGGGTACAACATCTGAAATCTACATTTAGTTACGGATAATGACAAATGTGGCTCTCTCTCAAGTTTGTTCATTAGATTCATGAGGTGTTGACTCTGAGAAGAATGAGACTGTTAATTGTATTTATAATGAAATTCATTAGTGCATAAATAAAACACATCAATATTTTATTCGTAACTGTTCAGTGCTGTCAGACAGACCAGCAGTGGCTATGGTGAGCCTTAAGCCATAGCTCTGTCCCTGCAGCCTTTCTGCCCCATTTGCACGCCAGACTCACGGCCACTTACACACGTGTGTGTCCACACCACTTCCCCTCCTGCAGCAGGGAAGGAAAGCATCCAGGTGACCCTTCTATCTGGAAGCAAATACACATCAGGCGTGATCAGATGAGTCTCCATCACTTGGAGGTAGCGAGAGAGAGAGAGATTCTTAACGCCCCTGACGTTCTGTCCAATTTCGCCCACCGTCTCCCTGGAAGGTCAGGGTACGAGTCCTCTTCCTGGGCTCCCTTGTCCTTCCCAATAAGGAAGGGTATTGGGGGGTGCTCTTCCACCGAGGCCCAGATCCACATGAAGCCCCTCCCGGCCTCCCTCATTGAGAACAAACCTGGGAGCGGATCCATGGGCTTTGCAGCTTTCTCCGTCTGTGTCGTCATACACACCTTGTCATCATGGGGTGTTTGCTTAACGTTATACTGTAAAGCCATCCCCCTCTTCTTTAAAATGCAAACATTTATTTAAGAACACCATATATCAATATCTCATAAGTGGGAAGCAGTCTCACTTGCATCAATAAACTAATTTTAAAATAAATGCAAAAGCACTTTGCATTTGCTTGCAGACACATGAAGTATTTCCGGAAGGAAGCATGGAAGCGTATGGCCAGGGTTGCAGAGAGGAGCTGGTGGCTGGGGACTAGGGTTGGGGGCCACTTTTGGTGAATATTCCTGTGTATTCCCATCTGTCCTTTTGGCTTTGGGAATTAAAAACAAACAAAACGTGAGAACAAAATGTTGGTATTAAATGGAGGCTAGACTCTGTTGCCTGCTGCAGCTGCTAAGCCTGAGGCCGCTCTCTGCTGCAGATTAGCAAGCCGGGAGCAGTAGAGAAAGGGCGGCTTCCCGCAGCGGCTTTCTCTTTGATCTAATAAAAGAACCGAGACCTAGAACGGGATCGTCTTCCTGCTCTGGGACGCTGTGCTTCACGCTGTCTCCTTCTCCACCTGTGTTCTCCTCTCTCAGAGGTTTCTGACCTCTGGCATCCCCTTTCAGGCCAGCATTACTCAGGAACAAAGTTAGAGCGGAAAGTGACCTCAGAGGCCTCCTGAATATTTCTTTCTTTCTTTTTTTTTTAAGAATGATTTTAATTTGACCAGAGAGGGACAGAGAGAGAAAGAGAGAGAGGTAAAGTGAGAAAGCAATCCTCCAGGTCTTGGACTCGAACTGTAGTCAGCATGTGGGAATCCAGTGCCCCTGATCACCATGACACCTGGCAACCCCCAGCTGGATAATTTTGACCTGTTTTGTGCACCCTGAAAGAGGGAAGCCCCTGAAACTGTATGCAAAATCTTGTGCTCATGTGTATTTTCTAGAGAGGGGCCTGGTCTGTATCTGTGTCCCCACAGAGCCCTGTGACTTCTAAAAGTTCCTGGGAGGTTCAGAGAGGAGTGGTCTCTCCAAGGGCACGCGCTTGTGCATGGCATTTGTGTCACACACATGGCTTTTGGCATCTCTTAGCAAACTCTTGCTGGGCACATCAAGTTCATGCAGAGCAGGATCAGAGACCCACGGGCTGGAAGTAAAAACCGTAAAGACCCATCTGTCCAGCGTCAAGGGTGGAGGCTTCCCGGCCTCAATTTCCAATTGGAGGGATGTAGGCCAGGAAAGCTAAGAGAACTTTAAGGATGCTAATGACCACAGTATTTACACATTGACCAACTGTCACACTTGCTCACTGCTCAGCAGCCTGAGGGTGGGACGATGCGTTCCTGACCACAGGGGAGGTGAGGATTTCGGATATTGCCAACTGCCCACGGACAGCCGAGGTGGCGATGAGGGCTCCTATTCCAGGGCTCGTCTTCCTTGCTAGTGTTCTGATAGGTTCTTTCCCAAGGACTAGATGATTAAAGATTAGAATCTGAGTCACACGTAATTCTATCTTTTTAAATTGCCAGAGAGACAGAGAGAGAGAGAGGGAGGGAGGCAGGGAGAGAGATGGACCTCCAATGGGACGTGGTCATTCTGCAATCTCTCCTCCTTTTCTCCACCCTGTTGGGATTTGGGGCACACAGAGGTACACACGCCCAGTGTTTTTTTTTTTTCCAAGCCACCAGGGCCAGCATTCAAACAGTGCGGTCGGCTATGTGAAATCCAGCTTCTTTAGTCACTAGGCTACAGGGCCAGTCCTCGCTATCTTTTTTTAAAAGAATTATTTAATTTTATTTATCTATTCATTTATTTATTTATTTTAATTCGACTAGAGAAGGATAGAGGGAGAGAGAAAGTGAGAAAGCAAGCCTCCAGGTCTGGGACTCAAACCATGGTCAACCATGTGGGAGTTCAGTGCCCTTAACCACCACGCCACCTGCCGACTCCCTCACCATCATTTTTAAGTTTATCTCTTCACTAGAAAGTGGAGAGCTGGGATAGTGTTTTGGCCAAGGAGTGTGCTCACAGCCGCAGTTGTCCTGGGAGGCTGAAGAATCATGTCTTGCCTACTTGCATGTTGAGTATGTTGGAACATCTTTCTCTTTCTCTCTCTTTCTCCCCTTTCTTTCTCTTTCCTTTCTTCTTTCTTTTCTTTCTCTCTCTTTTTGCTCCCTTCCTTCTCCCCCCACCCTTCTTTCTTCCTTTTTAAATTTGAGGGTGAATGCACATGCGCATGAGAGTCAGAAGGGGAGGAGAAAGCGCTCCTCCGGGGACATGGCCAGACAGTCCCGTCAGTGCGGGCTACCACGTCCAGGCTCTGTGCCAGGCTGGAGGGTTATGCCTGCACGGAGCTTCCAGGCTAGTGGGAGAAACAGGTTTTCAACAAATAAATGCATAAGTAAGTTTCTAATGACACGTGTGATAAGTAATACAAAATATTGGGTTGTTGGGAAAGTCATGATGCATTTTTGCATAGCAAAACATGGAAAAAATACATCGTGACTTCCCAATGACCTAATACAATACACGGGACTTAAGAATAGCGTTGCAAAAGGGCCGGCCCCTGTTGTGCAGTGGTTAGGTGCCATGCAGAGGAAGCCAGATCCTACATGGTCTACTGGAGTTCACACCTTCCAGCCCCTTCGACTTCATGTCTGGTACCCATGCCTGTGCCCAGGGTCCTGACAGGATGTAGAATTAGGGGGAAAAGAAGGAGGCTCCATTGGGGTCCTCTTCCTCATGCATACATACACCTGACATTTAAGAAAGAAAGAGAAAGAAGAAAGAGAAAGAAAGAAGAAAGGAAGGAAGGAAAGAAAAAGGGATTCCTCCATTCTCCTCTCGGGACTTTGGGCACACACACATGTGCTTAGCATGTTTTTCAAGACTACCATCCCAGTCTTGAACTGTGTGGTCACCATGCCACCAGCTGGTTCAAGAAAGGAATATTTTAACAAGGGAATTGCCACACGAGGGATTTGCGGACTGGGATGATTATGAAGATCCAGGAACCACCCTGCACAGGAGACAGACGAGGCGTGGTGAGTGGAGTTGTGCTCCACGGGCCTGTGGGCAGAATGGCACGTGGAGGCCAAGGGCATGACGTCCCTTTTGGATACAAGCAGTTGTCTGCTTCCCTGTCACTGCACAGTAGAGTGGTGGCCAGGACCTGGGGCTGCCAGGGACTGCCCCTAACTGTACCTCTAAGGTGAGAAAGGAAATCTCACTGAGGGTTACTTAAATCAGACTTGAAGAACACTTGCTAAAGCTTCCAAAGGCTAAGACGGTTACTCTTCCCTTTCTGAGACTAAGTCCCAGCTGATTAACGTCTGAAAACTAATCGAGGGAGCCTTATTACTGCACACAGACACTGGAACCACTGACCCAGGAAAACACATTAACTGCCTGAATGAAGTACTAGTCATTCACGGTCAAAGAATTTTTCTGCTACATGGAATTTCTGCCCTTCCTGTGGAAGCGGCTGTGGAATAGTGAGGAGAGGCCAGGGAAAACCATGAGGAAATTCAGTAAAGCTCATTTGGTTAGCAATGGGACCTTGATGGAGGCACTCACTTTCCTCATCTGAATTATGGAGGTAGTAACATAGTGTATTACTGAGAAGCATCTCTGGTACAAGTAACGAACACCCACTAATAAAGTCTTAAGCAAATAGATGTTTATTTTTCTTACACAAGAAGTCTTTAGGCAGTTGGTTATGACCATTGGACCAATAACTCAGTAACAATGTCTGGGTCCATTTCTTTGCAATGATCTCTTTTCCTCATGATCACGAAATGGCTGCTGTAGCTCCAGGCATCAAGTCTATGTTTGAGGCAGTAAGAAGAAAGGGTAAGGATAAGACTGACTCTTTAAGAGCTTTATACTCTTCCCAATGTTCCCCAGCAGTCTTTCGCTTTTTATCTCCTTGGCCAGATCTGTGTTCCATGGCCAAGGGAGGCTGGGAAAGTGAGTTTTCTTTTTTCTAGTCTATAGAAGCAAATGAGCAGTGTCTCAAATCAACAGCAGGAAAATAGAAACTTCAGTAGACAGCAAAAGGACGTGGAGGAGAAACGAATCTTTGTCTCACGTCTTCCCTTCTCTCCAGCCTCCATTTCTCCCCTGCAGTTGTGGTAGGGCCCAGACGAGGTCGTCGATGTGAAGAGCTCCCTAAACTGCCGTGTAACAAGTGTAGTCATCAACCAGAACGACAACCAGCTGCCAGGGAGGGAAAGCGAAACCGACCGTCCCAATGGGCTCCGTTTCTTTTCCTCTCTCTCTCCTCATTTTAATGAATGATACTAATAGACATAGCATTGCAAGTTTTACCTGCCCAGCGATGGGTCATAAACAGGTATGTCGGTGCATAAGTGCATTTCTTCCACTCTTTTTTCCCCTTTATTTATTTTATTTTTATTTTTAATTAATTAATTTTACATTCATTCACTGAGCATAGTCACGACATGCAAAATGTGATTTCCCCTCCAGGATATACTGCGGCGTGGCTCAATCATACAGGTTATCGTCGATAATTTTCCATTTCTGGTTTCATACATATACATATATGAAACTTTCCCCCCATTTGGATTTGAGTTAAATCGTGACTGCCCAGTCCAAGCATTTGCTTTAAATACCTCACCTCTTGTGATCTGAGTCCATCAGGGGCCAGTCAGTTCTTCCGCAAAGGAAAACGGTGAAAACCCCTCCTGGGATGCTTCAGGGTGTGTGACGGAGCAGAGAAGCTGCCCGGGCTGGGGTGTGTTAATAAATCCACGGGGGAACACTGTCAATATCTGCGAGGGAGGGGTGTCCCCACACTGAGAAAGGCCACACCGTGGATGGGGAATGTGTGCGGAGAGACATTTTGGGGTGACAGTCTATACCGAGGCTAAGGAGTAAGTATGACCTGTGAGAATGAGGCGTAGATGAAAACGACATGAGGCCACCCCTCCCTGCTGCCCCCTGTCCCCATCTGCGGAAATAAGGGATTATTTCCCAGGGACCGTTTGGTGGAAAAATCTAGAGATATCATGTCAAAAAGAATGAGGGGAAAACCACCATGAATTCCTTTTCCATCCCCCTCCCCTGCATCCTGGTACTCTCATGGGATGGGCCTCTTCGTTCTTCATCAGTCCAAAGAATTAGAGGCGGTGGCTAACCCAGGAGCTTTTAACGCAGACAGGCAGGGTTCAAGTCCCAGCTAGCCGCTTCCTGCGTGTCTTCGAGTTGCTTGTTTAGCGTCTGTGTGCCTCAGTTTCCTCAGCAGAATGGGGTGATTTCATCAGCACCTCCCTCGTTTGCGTTTCAGGTGAACTAAATAAAATGACGAGGCAACTAAGGAGTTAAAGGAATAAGTAAATAAGGTGCGTGGTTACCCGTGTGGCGGGTTCTGCACACAGGGACCCCCACGTGGGCAACACTGAGTCAGTGTTAGCGATTTTTCCATGTTAGCCTCAGCAGGGAGCAGGTCTGCCCACGGGGAGAGGCTGTTTTATTCCTGGCTATAGCTGGGGATGTCTTGTGTGTCTGTCAAGAGACACTTTTTCTCTCCCTTTTCTCTTTGGTAATCCAAGAAGTGCCTTTGAAAGCAATTTAGGGAACGA
>NW_006159512.1:7515974-7531253 GCF_000334495.1 Tupaia belangeri chinensis
CACTGCACGAGCGGCAGAGCACGGTGGCTGGGCAGGTGGACCCAGGTCGGACACGCTTTGGTTGGAACCCAGGCATTGCACCTCGTGAGTGTGATCCTGGAGAAGTTATCCACTCTCACGTGTAAAAGGAGATGGTCAATGCTCCCAAGTCATGGGGCTGCTCAGAGGATTCAACAGCACAGTGATGGGCCTGTCTCCGTAGCCTGGTGGGTAAGGCAGATGGATCCTACATGGCTGACCACACGGTTCGAATCCCTGCCCCAGCAACTTAGAAAAATGCTGGACAGGGGCATGCATGCCCCAAATCCTGACAGGCTGCAGAAACAGAGAAGGAAGGGCTGGCAGGTGGTGGTGTGGTGAAGCCGCTGGACATGGCTGGACATGGCTGACCGTGGTTCAAGTCCCAGACCTTGTGGCTTGCTTTCTCCTCTTCCTTTCTCCCTATCTCTGCCTAGTCAAATTAAAAATAAAAAAAATCATTCTTTACTGAAAAAAATAAAAGAAATAGAGGAGGGTCGCGGCATGGCTATGCCCCATGGGGTAGAGTGCTTTTTTTCCCCCTCTCTCTGTCTTTAGTGTGCGCACAGGCCTGCACACACACACACACACATACACACAATAATGATGAAAAAGTACGGCGTTAGGACTGGCACACAGTAAAGGTTCAATAAGTTAATTTAGCTGGTAACTGAACTGAAATCAACCAGAGGCGAAGGGAGAGGGCTTTGCCTATTTGCCCCGTAGTCCAGCATCCTTAACTTCATGCCATCTGCTGCCCCATGAAATGCTGTGGTTTTTTTTCAGAGGACATTTTTAAATTAGATTTTTGTCATGAGGCATGTGTACCCTCTGAAGAGACACAGAGAGGGAGAGAGAAAGTGAGAAATCATCCCCCAGGGGGATGGCCACACCACAATCCCAGGCCTGGTGCAGCGAAGGCTGGAAGAAGATTCTCTGTATGAATCTTGCCATTTCCTGCTCCAGCCCCTTGTGACCAGCCCACAGTCCCTGGGCACTGCCTGCACAGTGACACACACTTCACTAGCGGGGCCGAGTCCCAGGGGCTGGGCTTGGAGTGGAGGTTGGTGTCAGGAGCTGGTGGTGGCCGGACAGGGGCTGAAAGCAGCAGACTGAACAATCTCACTTGGTGCTTTTGCAGTCCCATTTTTAGATTTCCTCGGGTGGGACTCAGGAAAGGCCCAGTGACCGGGGGCAGGTGTGGGTAGAGAGTCCCGCAGGGGCTCCAGGCGGCCTGGTGGTGGGGACAAGTTCAGTTGTGCTGTTAGTCTTAGTGACCCTGAGCATTGTCCTTGCCACCTGTCCTCTCCCCCCTCCCTGTGGAACTGAGGTGCTCTGCCCTCCATCTCTGTAACTCCTGTCGGCCCGTGAGTGGGTAAGAGCGGGGTTGCTTTTATCCCCAGCTCACGTGTCTCATGTGCAGCTGAAGCACACAGGCCCCGTTTGTACTTTTTACTGACAAATGCTGTGGGGTTTTGTTGTTGTTGTTGTTTGTTTGTTTTCCTGTAGGGCACCTGTACTTGCTGGAGAGAGACAGCAACAGAGAGAAAGAGAGGAAAGTGAGAAATCACTCCCCATGGGGGATGGCCATACACAGTTCCTTCACCATTCTGCTCTCGGGGTTTCGGACACACAAGCTCATGTGCCTGGTGTGTATTTCAAGCCACTGGGTCCAGGACTCGAACCGCTCAGTCATATAGGATCCAACTGCCTTAACTTCATGCCATCTGCTGCCACATAAAATGCTGTGGCATTTTTTCAGAGGACATTTTTAAATTAGATTTTTGTCATGAAGCATGTGCACTCTCTGAAGTGACAGAGAGGGAGAGAGAAAGTGAGAAATCATCCCCCAGAAGGATGGCCACACCACAATCCCCTCTTCTCTATTTTCTTCTTGGGATTTTGGGCACACATGCACACATGGCTAGCGTATTTCTCAAGCCACAGGGCCTGGGACTTAAATCGCAGAGTCGGCCATGTGATATCCAGCACCTTAACCGCCATGCCACCTGCTGGTCAAGGACTTTTTCTTCTTTAGAGAGATTTTCACTATAGGGTGCATGTGCTCGCTAGAGAGACAGAGAAAAACAGAGAGATAGAAAGTGAGAAATCTCTCCCCGGGAGATGGCCATGCCGCAGTCCCATCTTCCATTCTCTTCTCATGATTTTGGGCACACATGCACACGCACCCAGAGTGTGGTGGATGTGCTGGGTCCAGGACTCGTATTGCAGTCAACTACGTAGAGTCCCGTGACGTAACCATTATGCCATCTGCTGGTCCTAAGGCTGAGGACTTTTAAAATGTACTTAAGCCTTCCACAGGAAGAGCTGAAAATTATTAATATTCCATCTTATCCTATATTTAGACTGTTTAGACTCTGGGGCAGAATGCATTCATTTCATCCACTTGTTTCCAAGGCCTAACATACATAATAGGTGCCCAGTAAACATGCCAATTAAATGACCGAAAGTTCGTTTAAGTAGTTTGTATGTGAGATTGCCATATGCACAAGGATGTTCAGTCCAGCATTATTTATTTATTAAAATTATTTATTATTATTTTTAATTTGACCAGAGAGAGACAGAAAGAAAGGGAATGTGAGAAAGCAAGCCGCCAGATCCAGGACTTGAACCGTGGTTAGCCATGTGGGAGTCCAGCACCTTAACCACTGTGCCACCTGCTGGCCCCAGCATTATTTATAATAGCAAAAAAAACCTAGTTTTTATGATCTGCTTAAGAAATCTATGAAATATAACATGATGAAATGGTATGGAATTATTAAGGTCAACATGAAAACTAAAAAAATGAGAAAGTGTTTAGTGAGATTGTTAAATGAGAAGGGCACTGATGAAAATTAATAATACTATGATTAAAACAATGTAAATATGTAAATCTACATAGATTGGAAGGCACTTTTAGAAGTAAAGTTATTGTGTAAAATTAGTGGGTTTTAAGAAACAATTTTTACAATGGCTTATAGTAGATTCTAGCATTTTTTTAAAAGAATGATTTAATTTTATTTATTTATTGTTATTTTTAAATTTGACCAGAGAGAGAGATAGAGAGGGAAAGTGAGAAAGCAAGCTGCCAGGTCCAGGGCTCGAGTCCAACAACGTCTTAACCACCATGCCACCTGCCGGCCCCCTACCATTGATTTTAACCCTTTTAAAGAAACACTTGCACTGGGCCAGCAGATGGTGTGGCGGTCAAGACAGCTGGACCCCACATAGCTGACTCTGTGGTTCCAGTCCTGGACCCAGTGACTTGAAAATCACACGGGGTGTACATGTGTGCATGCCCGAAGTCCCTAGAGGAGAATGGAGGAAAAGGGCTTGCATGTGGCCATCCCCCTGCGGGGTGATTGCTCGCTTTCTCTCCCTCTCTTTTCTGGTGAGTGCACATGCCCTGTAGCAAATAGCAAAAACTAAAATAAATAAATAAACAAGCCCTGCAGTACGTTTTAAATAGATGAGCCCGTGGTTTGCTATTTTCCAGGGTCTACTGGGTGAGCTGTGAAAGGCCCCTTCGGCTAGGGGGCTTCTGAATATTTCCAGCTCCCCAGCTTCTGGCAGAAAGCAATTCAGATTTGGCGAGACGATTCTCGGCAAACACCAGCCCCACTCAGGAAAGGTGCTCGGTGCAGCCTTCAGGGCTGAGCATTGTGGGTGAGACTCTGTCAGCAGCACCAGCTCTCAGATGGCTTTCGGCTTCTGTTTCCCATTCGGTTCCTTCCCCTAGTCCTCTTTTCATTCCAAGTTTAGTAACGACCCCGGGGTGCAGGTTGTGTCCCTGCAGGTCCCTGCAGTAAGACAAGGTGCGAGGCCTTGCCTTGTCCCTTCCGTCGGGCTCTGTCTCCTCAGCCACTCCTGTGACCCAGCTGTGGTCTGACAGAGGACCCCACCCTTCACCCTTCCTTCTCACACCTCCTTCCACCACATGGCCCCTGTCCTTAAGGAGACAGTGGGACTTTGTGGGACCTGCTGGTGTCCTGCCTGGGGGCGCTGGGTGACCTGCTCCGGAGCTGTAGCTTTGAGCTGTCCAGGCCCTCGTTTGCAACAGCCTTGCTCTGGAATGCCAAAAGTCCAAGTGGGGCTGGCCCGGGCTCTGCCAGCTAGGGTGTGTGTGTGGGGGGGGCGGGGGGGGGGACACAGATGCCCTAATAGTGCCAAGAAGAGCTGAAGCCACTTGGGGTCACAGAGAGAAATGCCACTGTGGCTTCTGAGTCCTCCACCTGGATTTCTGGGCCTCTGCTTGAGTGAGTTGCAGCGGGGATTCTGGGTGCTGGCTTTGGGTGCTGACAGAAAAGGGGGGTTCCTGCCAGGCTGGCAGGAAAAGCTAGGGCTGCCCCATCCCCGCTTTGCCATCTGCTAGGGCAAGTTAACCTACCCCTGACCTACTTGGCACCAGAGAGGTGGGTGCTGAGCACTTCTTGTGCCTCAGCCATGAAAGCTCTGCAGCTCTGCCCTCTGCGTCCTGTTGAGAGACGGGGAAGCTGAGGCCAGAAACGGCGAGCCACTGGCCCAGGGTTTCCCCACTCGTTGTAGGTGAAGCCGGGATTCAGCATGGATCTGCTTTTCCTCCCAAGCAGGTGATTTAATCCCTACCCTCACTACCTCCTCCTGTCCCCTTGCAAAGCAGAGGACTTTTCTGCACGCCGGTGCACTCTCCCTTCTCCACAAAGACAACCTGCGACATTTCTGAGAACAGTTTCTTGTTGCCGTTTTAACCATACCTTCAGCTCCAAAACCCCTATAGCGACGAAAGCTGCCCTGAGCTGCCGCGAGGCTCTCTGTAGTCTTGGGTTATGTCCTCTGAGTCAGGAAATACGAATAAGAGCTGGGTGGGGTCTGACTGAAGCTGCTGGAGCTGCGAGGGGCAGGATGTCACTGTGCATTTCTAGAATGCAGAACAGCCGGAATTCTGAAGCACATGTGATCCCAAGGGATTCCGATCAGGGCCTTGAACCTGTATGAAATCGTCCACTCCCCCTCCTTGGCCCGGCTCTGCACACGGCCCCTGCAGGGACTCTCTGTAAGGAGATTTAGCGACAATTTTACACACTCTCTGATTCAGCATTTCCTCTTCTAGGAATTTGTCCTAAGGATTTAGGGCTAAGAATATACATGGCAGTACAAATCTGAAAGTAATCTAAAATCTCAGACTCGGAAACTAGTTAAATAAAGGTGGACATACTTGTTCAAGGGAACATTACACAGACATTAAAATCAGTGCTTGGCTTATAAACGGAGTGCTATGGAAAGATATTCATTCTATGTTTCTAAATTGGGAAAAATATACCCAAAGTTATCAAATAGGATGTATTCTATGATCCTAGTTTCGTTAAAAGAAAAAAAAAATCAATAAAATGACTAAATAAAGAACAAAGAACACTGTCAATACATTTCCACTCTTGGAAAAACAGATCTCTCTTCCACAGAAGAACCCTTTCGTCCCTGGGCTGTGGGAACGCAGGCTGTTCGGGCTCACTTTTGATCTGACATGATAAAGGATGTCATAAGGTCCTTGTGTGACTTAGAAGTCTTCTTGGGTCCTCACCGCTTGTCCCCGACGGTGGCATGAGGAGAGGGGCAGAGATTGCTAAGGCAAGTTTAGAATGGATTTTAATGGTGGCACTTTCTGCAATCGGATTTGGGGTCATTTGGGGATTTTCATCCATCCATTCTGTTAACAAACGTGCATTTCATTTGCCAGGCATGGTGCTAACCGCCAAGGACACAGAAATGAACGAGACGCGGGTTCCTAGACTGTAGACGGCTCGGTCATGTCTCACCCATCTCTGTCTTCCATGGTTTAGTGCAGAACCAGGAACCTCATAGGTAGGGATTCGCTAAACAAATGGTGAATAAACAGGGTCTCGTCCTTTAAAAAAAAAAAAAAAATAGCGGTCTGAGAAAGGAAACCTGTGTGGGTACGTGCAGACGGGACAATCCATCCCGGGGGCGGGCTGAGGGTTCGGCCACCGCCAACTCAGCCTTTCTGGGGCTCACAGGCGCCCCCTCCTGGATGGTGCATGAATGACGCCTAACTCCGTGGCTAGCCCACCTACAAAGACAAGGCTGTTCAGTGACGGACCCGCAGAGAGCAAAGCGGGGGAATGCCACGGGGGAGCCAGGACAAAAGGGCTCTTGTGCGAGGATCCTAAAAAGAATGGTGGTGAGGACAGTTAGAGTCCTGCCTATTTAATCATTTCCCTTCATGATTTCTCAAGTCAAGAGGCCACGGAGCCACAGGGAGACCTGGGGGAGGAGGGGGACTCCCAGGTGAAGTCATTTTGCCTAAGGCCATTCTGCTTCCTGGTTCATGACCCAACAGGAAGAACACAGCTGGGAGGCCCTTGGTCAAGGGCAGGAGAGAGGAGCCAGGTCTGGTCACTGACAGACAAGCGGGATTGACAAGATGTTTCCACTCACTAGTCACTTAACACGAAGTTAGTGTCTACTCTGGGCTAGACAGCAGGTCTGGGGACTTGGCGGTGACCAGCAAGGCCTCTCTCCTTCAGCTGACCTTCGCGGGAGAGCCGCTGAGCCCAGGTGAGCACACATGAGGAAGTGTAGAACCCGAGGGCACAGGAGTGTCTGTTCTCAACATGGAAGTGAGTAGGGGACACATCATCTCTCTCTTAATGATAATGTTACTGAGCACTCTGTGTGTTGCAGGCACCATTCAAAGTGATTTGCATGCAGTAGGTCACGTTAAATCTCACAACCCCACGGGCTGGGTCTTGTTCTTAGCCTTCCCCTTTCCCAGATGAGGACAGTGAGGTTGGAATAGCTCGTCCAGGGTCACAGGTGATGATCCTTAGTGTGGGGATTTGAACCCAGGCAGATGGAACTCAGTACTCACTCCCTTACCCTCTAGGCTCTGACACTTCTGATTACAGAATGAACTCCCTTCCTCTCCGGACTCTGCCTCCCATTTCGTTGGCCGCCAGAAGCAGCAGCTGAACTCAGTCTGGCCGGAAACAATGTGGCCCCAGACTGCGGAAGGCTGCGTCTTTGCAGTGTGCACCAGGTGACTGGACTCTGCTCGTTTTATTTTAAAACTTGCTAATTTGACAGTTGTCAAATGAGATTTCACTGTTTTTACAAAATCACTTTTAAAACTTAGTATTATTATTTTTAGGCAGGATGTTGCTTAGTCATAATCCTGCGTCTTAAACTTCTGAGTAGCTGGCCCACAGGCGTGCGTGTGCTGCGCGTGTTTCACTGTTCCACGGCTGTGTTAACTCTGCCTTTCTTCTGACCTCCAGGGTATAGAACCATGTTCCTGATGTTTCTTAGCTAGATGATTCATGTGGTATAATGGTTACATAATGGCTGGACTCCCACGTGGCCAACTGTGGTTTGAGCCCCAGACTGGAAGCTTACTTTCTCACATGCTCCTTTCTCTTTCTTAGTCTCTCATTCTGTCTCTTTCCAGTCAAATTAAAAATAAATTAATTAAATAATTCTTGAAAAAAAAAAAAAGAGAGAAGAAGAAATCTTTGCTTCATTCCCAATCTGATGGGTAAAACTTTGGTTTCACATATATTCCACCTGTAAGAATGTTATCAGTACTTTGTTTTTGTTTGTTTGTTTTTTGCAGTTTTTTTTTTTTAATAAAGTGGTCTTCTATTCTCATTTTTTTTCTGAAAACTTTATTTGAATTGCTGTTGGATTTTGTCAAATGCTTTTTCTGAATTCATTTATATGATTACATAATTTATTTAGCCTGATAATATGGTGGGTCACATTGATTGATTTTCAAATATTCAACCCAGCCTTGCTGGGTTTTATGTATATGTGTGTATATATGTATATATATATACATATATACACATACATACAGACACACACACATATATATATAATTTTCTCTATCTCTGTATATGTATTGTACACCATGATCAAATATATATGTGTGTATATGTTTGATATATGTATGTGATATATACAGACATATATTTGCTAGTATTTTGTTAAGGATTTTTGTGTCTATATTCTTTTTTTAAAAGATAATTGAACAGTTCATTTATAAAATTTAACTTTATTTATTTATTTATTTAAATTTGACCAGAGAGGGAGGAAGGGAGAGAGACAGAAAGTGAGAAAGCAAACCACAAGGTATGGGACTAAAACCATGGTTGGCCATGTGGGAGTCCAGCATCCTTAACCACCATATCACCTGCCAGTGTCTATATTTAAAAATATATATATATTTTAAAGTTCATGATCAAGAGGCCAGCAGATGGCGTAATGGTTACATCACTGGACTCCCACGCAGTCAACCATGGTTGAAGTTCTGGATCCGGTGGCTTAAAACTCATGCCAGGCACATGTGCTTGCTCAAAATCCCAAGAGGAGAAGGGATTATGGTGTGGTCATCCCCCCCCGGGGAGATGATTTCTCACTGTCTCTCTGTCTCCTGTGAGTGCACAACCCTATAGCAAAAATCTCTCAAAAGAATTAAAATTCATGATCAAGCGTGTGTATGCGCATGAGTGAGAGAAGCACCCTTTGCAGAACTCAGTTACATCACAGTCCAGCCTGCTTGGGCATGTGCACATGTGCCTGGTGTGTTTTTAAGCCAACTGGACCAGGGACTTGAACTGCGATCCTCATGTGGCTTCCAGCTCTGGGTCTACTCTGCTACTGGCTGTGCTACAGAGGCTGGGTCCATGAGGAATATTAACCTGGAGTTTTCTTTTTTCTGCCATCTTTGGTTTTTATATTGGGGTAATACTCCCTTCTTAAAATGAATTGGGAAGTGTTCCCTTCTCTCCTATTTTCTGAAAGAGAATGTACGAACATGCTGTTAATTCTTTAAATGTTTGCTAGAACTCTCCAGCAAAACCATCTGGATCTGGAAACTTCTTTTTTTGGGAGTTTTAAACTTACAAATTCAATTTCCTTAACAGTTGTAGGGATATTCAAATTATTGAGTTCATATTGGGTGAGTTATAGCCATTTATGTGTTTAAAGGGATTGGTTTATTTTTTCTGCATGGTCAAATGAATGTGTGTTCTCAGTAGCTCTGTAAAATTCACGTTCCTCTATTAGTTCATTTTGCATTGAGATGAGATACCGATCTCCCCGGAAGCCTTCCCACCCTACTCAGGACACACAGCTAATAAATGACAAAAAGCATTACCTTGTGCCTTAATCTGGAACATGCTAGGTGCCCAGGCAGAACCCAGGATGAGACAATCCCAATGTAAACTCACAGAGTTTCAGGCAACCAACTGGCCTTGGATTTCTTTAAAGTATCCTGGAACAAGAGAGGGCTGGTGGCCCTGTAAGTCACATAAGTCACGGTGGGGAGAGCTCAGAGAAAGAGGTAGAAGCCCCTTTCTCAGTACAGGACTTGAAGGTACCACTAGGTGGCGCTCAGAACATACAGTTGCTCTCAGAGTCAACTGGTGGCTCCCAGAGGCTCTGTCCAGCTGAATAGGCCAGGGGGCATCTTGAAGTCAGAGGCACTTTGAAGCCCAGACCCTGCTAGGACGCGGAGAGCTCTGGGATAGCGGACTTGGCAGTACTTTGTCTGGCTTCCTGCAGACAAAGCCGATGAGGTTTGAAAGGTGATGCCGGCCAGAGGCTCCTAGGATAGTCAGAAACTCCCATAAGCAGTTGCTGAGATAAGGACACCCATCCTGAGCCTCTGGCTGGCTGGAAGAAGCAAGGACCCCAGCTAGGCTTGGTGAAGAATCTACTCTGGCGACTGCGCTCCTTCCAGGCCTGGCTCCTTTGAGGCTGCTTCCTCCACCAGCACCAGCCCTCTGCAAAGGTGCAGGGATCTCCCTCCACTCTTAAACTCAAGGGGATTTCAGAAAGTTCATGAGAGGGCCAGCTGGTAGCATGGTGGTTCAGCTGGGTGGATCCCATATGACCAATTGCGTGGTTTGTGTCCTGGACCCTGTGGCTTGAAAAACAGGCCAGACACGTGTGCGTGCATGCCCAAAATCCTGGAAAGAGAGAGATGGAGGAGAAGAGATTGTGGTGTGGCCCTCTCCCTTGTGTGTGTGTGGGGTGCTTTCTCACTTTCTGTCTCTCCACTGGGTCACCCACTCTATAGCAAATTTTTAAAAAAGTGACTAGTTTATTTTGGTTCAGAAGCTGCTTGGGGGAGGCGCTTCATG
Source organism: Tupaia belangeri chinensis (assembly GCF_000334495.1). Classification (NCBI taxonomy): domain Eukaryota; kingdom Metazoa; phylum Chordata; class Mammalia; order Scandentia; family Tupaiidae; genus Tupaia; species Tupaia belangeri. The sequence goes on from NW_006159512.1 coordinate 7,526,132, forward strand.
GGAAAATTGTCAGAGGGTACAAGAATGCATGTAACAAGGTGCGTCACAGCAGAGTGAGAACTTGGACAATTTAATACCTATTGTTACAAAAGTAGAACTATTAGCAGGTGTGCACAGCATAGTGGCATGTCCAGTGCCGCAGAAGACGAATCCACATGTACCCTTGATCTGATTATTACGCACTGCATGCATGCCTTAAAAAGCCGTACTGTAGGGCAAGCCGGTGGCATGGAGGTTAAGGTGGTTGGATCCCAGGTGACTGTCTGTGTGGTTTGAATCCTGGAAAATCACACCAGGCAGGTGTGCAAGTGTGCCCAAAACCCTGAAAGGAGAATGGAGGAGAGATTGCAGCATGGTTTTCCACCCTGGGAGTTGATTTCTCACTTTCCCTCTCTCTCTCTAGTGAGTGCACGTGCCCAAAACTATAGACCGCAAAGGTGTACACTGATTGATTACATGTAAACCAGAAATTATAGTTTAAAAAAGAATGTAAGAGGGGCCAGCAGGTGGCGTGGTGGTTAAAGGCGCTGGATTCCCACGTGGCCAACCTTGATTCGAGTCCCAGACCTGGTGGCTTGCTTTCTTGCTTTTCTTTTCTCTCTCTCTCTCTGTCTCTCTCTAGTAAAACTTAAAAAATAATGATAACAAATGGAATTAAATAAATAAATATTTTTTAAAAATAAGCATCAGGATTTATCTTTAAAACAAAACAAAGAATGTAAGAAATTTTGGATTCCCAAAACTCTGAGAGGAGAATGGAGGGGAAGGGGTTGCAGCCTGGTCATTCCCCCTGGGGGGTGATTTCTCACTTTCTCTGTATCTCTCTGTCTCTTCCCGGCAAACATAGCACCCCATAGCAAAAAAAGGAATAAACAAACGAGCAGTCTCATACATTGTCATAGTTGTTTCTTTTGGGACTGTCACGATTTTCTTGTTTGTCTTCTCCTCCTCCACCTCCTTGGTAGATTCGCGACAGATAAGAATTCTTTCTGGGGTGACTAAGAGAAGCTGGGAAGTGGGGAAGACAGCCCCTAAGACTATAAGAATAAACTTCTATTTAATTGATGTCATTTCATAATTCCCCAGAAAAGGTGACTTCTCTGCATGCTAACTGTCCTCAGTGCATAGTTTTAGGCAATGACAGTAACCATGAGTGTGTCAGAAACCCAGGTGACAACCTTAGCGTGCCAGATTCCGAGCCACTGCCATGTAATCCTTGCTCCCTGGTGCTGAGCTGCTGTTTAACCGATCATTCGGTCAGTCTCCAGATAGTCACTGTGTACCTGCTAAGGGCTGGACACTACTCTGGTGCTGGACACAGCCCCGGGGTAGGACTGGTTGGTGTTGGGACACTCCTGTCCCCTTCCTGTTTGGGAATGGACATGTGACCAAATACCGTGAGGAACCATTTGCTGTAGGATCCTGGGAATGTTCTCCTCCTTCCACAGGAGAGGAAAGAAAATGAAAATGCAGCTAAGTGAGAATCGAAAACTGCCCTATGCAAAAGATTTTTACCTCAGCAAGGCCTGTGACAGTGAGTAGCTGGAAGAAATCAGTTCTGTCGAGTAAGCTGTGGCGTATCAATAAAAAGCAATGCCATGCTGTTATTTAAAATAATACAGTGACTATAAAACGTGAAGCATGGTTTATATAGTAATAGTAAGAGAAAAATTACACCCAAAACTATATATACTGTGATTATGACTATATAAACATTATGTGGGTTTATATAAGAATTAAAATGAGGAGGCTGTGATTAATAAATGAAAGTAATTACTTTGTAAGACTGCTGGGATTATGAGTTGTTAGAAATATCCCTTAAGCTATTTCACAGTGGACTCTATATTCGATTTCTTCTCAAGAATTTCCCTCTCCGTCAGTAATTTCTGTACAATGAGCCAGTGCATTTCCAGTTCCCAGGGTCTGCTTAGTGAGTGCAATATTCTTACTTCTTGGCTGTGTGTGGCTGAGTCGGGGGATAGAGCAGTTACAGGGTCCCCTGTGGTCTCAGTGAGTGCCCGGGCTACACCTGCTGGCCTCCTGAGTGAACCAACTTGCTTCCAAATGCTTTCACCCAGATGGGACTGGACGTTTAACTGAGGCAGAAAGCATCTAACCCCAACCCTTTCCACAGTGTCCTCCGCATCTTTTACCACATTAAAAAAACAAAAAACAAAAAACATTTATTTCATTTCATTTATTATTATTTTTTAATTTGGCCAGAGAGAAAGAGAAGGAAAGTGAGAAAACAAACCACTAGGTCTGGGACTCAAAACCACAGTCGGTCATGTGGAAGTCTAGCATCTTAACCACCATGCCACCTGCTGGTCCCTTTCACCACATTTTAACAACTCTACAAAGTTAACATTTTTTAAAGAGATTTTTTTGCCTTAAGGCATGTGTACTCACCTGGGAGAAAGAGAGAGAGACAGTGAGAGGGAAAGTGAGAAATCACCCCCAAGGAGGACGGCCATGCTACAATCCCTTCTCCTCCATTCTCCTCCCAGGATCTGGGGCACATACATGCGCCTGGCCTGCGTGTCAAGCCACCGGGTCTCGGACTTGAACCATGGTTGGCCATGTGGGAGTCAGTGACGTAACTGCTACACTATCTGCTGCCCCCAAAGTCAACATATTACCTTTAAAGAGAGGTTGAAAAGGAGCCACTTGTGAGGCCGTTCTGCAGAGGCACCCATTCATCACCACGGGGACTCCTTTGTCCCCATGTCCCTCGCTCCACTCCAGCCTTCGCCCATTTTCCCCCACCTTTCTTTCCCCTAGAGCTGTGATTTTCAAACTTGGGTTGCATCCAAATCATAAAGTCGAGTAGGAGGAGGTGGTCGGTTCTTCAAGTGCAGATTCCTGGGTCTCACCTCCAGAATTTGGTTTAGTCCAATTCCGGAGGCGTGTCCCCGTTTCTGCTTTCTCGCTAAGCTCTCCAGGGAACTGTCTTCCCACCAGATCTGAGAACTGTTGCTCTGCGGTGCAGCTTTATTCAGGGGTGTGTCCCTGAGTTACAGACGAGGACAGCAGTCACAGACGCAGAGACAGACAGAAGAACAGCGACACGATGCTGGCTCCTTTAATGTGTACACACATGCACAGTGAAAAGTGACCTGGGGATTTTAGAAGCTGCTGGGAGGGTGAACTGCATATCCCAGGAGAACCTTTGGTGAAGACGATGTGAACTTGGTATTTGTCAAAAATTAAGCAATCTGGACCACTGGAAGCCTGGTTAAGGGAGCCAGATCCCACATGGCTGACTACAGTTTGAATCCCCTCACCCCAAGACTCAAAAGTGCCCCTGGCATGTGTGCATACCTGCCCCAAATTCCAGGGGGATGGAAAAATGGGCAGAGTGGATGGTGGTGTGACCACAATCTGTATGTTATTATTATTATTATTATTATTATTATTATTATTATTATTATATCTTTCTCTATATTACTTATTATTTTGCTACAGGCTATGTACACTTGGAAGAGACAGAGTGGGAAAATGAGAAAGCATCCACCCAGGGGGAATGACCACATTGCAATCCCTTCTCTAGTCTCTCAGGATTTGGGACACACACGTGCCCACACCTGGCATGTTCCTCAAGCCACCAGGTCTGGGACTTGAACCACACAGTCGGCCATGTAGAATCCAGCTACCTCAATCTCCACACCATCTGCTGGCCCCTCCTTCTATATTTCTCCCCCCGTCTCTCTCTAGAGATTGTATGCACCCTCTGGCAAAAAATTAAATAACAAACTGGAAACCATGCCCTTGCAAAATGACAAGTCAAATGTGCTCAGAAGACGCATCTGAGATTCTGGCTGAGGCCGATCATTCTTTACCTGTCAGTTAGATGAAGGCAGGGATGTTGCTGATTCAACTATTTAGCAAGCTTTGTTTGCTCTATTTATAAAGAGACGGAACAATAGGGACGTATTTCATTGGTTCTAGGATGCCCTCCCCGCACCCCAGACATCGTTGGTGCTGGGTAAAAGGACGTAGCTTATGATCAATGTCTGTGGTCATTGACACAAGGTCAGGGCACAGTTGTCATTGATGTCTTCCGGTGAGATCCAGAAAGCTCCAGCAACAAAATGTGCAGAATCAGTGTCAGGAGCCTGAGAGAAGCCTCCGAGACCGAAGGGCAGCACCTTTGTAGGAAATGCTTCCTCGTCAGGGCTATTCATGGCCAGAGGGCAACTTCGTGTTAAAGATATAAACGGTGAAAGATCGAGTTAAACATCTCTAAGATTTGGATGTTGTGAAGTCTTTGGATAACTTGACCGATTTATTTCACTTCTATATTCTCTTCAGTTGGGCCCAAGAGTGACATATGATATGTCTAAAGACGAGAGTACATTCAGTAAGTCTAAAATAAGGGACCAGCTGTTGCTGTGGAGGTTAAGGTGCTGCACTCCCATATGACTGACCATAGTTCAAGTCCTGGACTCAGTGGCTTGAAACTCACAATGGGCACGTGTGCATGTGTGCCCAAAATCCCAAGAGGAGATTAAAGGAGAAGGAATTGAGGTGTGGCCATCTCCCCGGGGAGATGTCTCTATGAGCGCACACACCCTATAGCAAAAATCTCCCCAAAAGAAATCAATAAAATACAAATTTAAAGCTAAAAAAGCAAAACCTCATAATCCAATTAGCAGAACGTTTTCCTTTCTTTGTGGTAAGTACATAAAACAAAGGTGCGTCTTAGGTACAATGAAATGCGGGAACAGCACACACAGGCTTCTGACCTGCCAGGCGTCGCACCTTCCTTTACTCGAGTCCTCACTGTCACTAGGTCTATTTTACAGAAAAAAGAAACTGAGGTGGGGGCCAGCCAGAGGCACAGAGTTAAAGGGGGCTAGACCTCACATTTCCAACTGAGTGGTTCGAGTCCTAGACCTGGCAGCCTGAAAACACGCTGGGCACATGCATGTGTGTGCTCAAAATCTTGAGGGGATGATGACATGTATAGTATTCTCAACTGGATTGGTCTGAGAAGTATTTCATGACAGATAAAGTCTTTTTACAAGCAAAATGAGAAATAGTGATTGACTGTTTAAAAAAAATAATTAGGGGAACCAGCAGTTAGCGTAATGGCTATGTCGCTGGACTCCCACGTAGTCGA
>NW_006159512.1:7531385-7538323 GCF_000334495.1 Tupaia belangeri chinensis
TTCTGGCTCTAAGGTCTCTGTCTGTCTGGCGAGCACACGCGCCCTATAGTGAAAATCTCTCCAAAAAAAAAATTAGAATAATAGTAATAATGATTGGGAAAAACATTGAAAAATTATTGAATGATGAAGTGGGGAGATTAATGTCTCTGTATTGACTGACATGCATGGCATTCCCTTTTGAAAAAGCAATGTAATACACTGTAAAGTTATATGCAATCCAATGTAATATAAACAAGATTATGATGATAATAAAAAAAATCTTGAGGGGAGAATAGAATAGAAGGCATTGCAGCATGGCTATCTCTCCTGGGGGGTGCTTTCTCTCTTTCTCTCTCTCTCTCTCTCTTTAGAGAGACCATGTACCCTTAGCAAAAACTAAAAAAAAGAAAAAGAAAAAGAAAAAAGAAACAGAGGCACTTGGGTAACATAGCCCACATAGACAGAGGCAGGGTTGAGGCAGGGTCCCACCCAGGCCCTGAGCTCCAGGGTCTCCGCACTGCTGGAGCTCACGTAGAGGCGTGTTCCTTCGTAATGTGTCAGACAATAACGGCTCAAGGATTGTCGATGAGATTTGTATTTCAGCAAGTGTGGTCCGAACTAGGGGGAAACGTGCCACTACACTGCAAAGACAAGGCCAGTTCTGGCAGCAGCGGTAGCCGGCGTCGGGGCTGTTTTTCACCCCAGCACCCGGGAAGGTGCTGCCTCGCTTACTGGAAGCTCCTCCATCCACACCAGAAAGCTTCTCTTAGTTTCTCAGTGTGTTTAGTAGAGCTTTGAGAAGAGCAGAAACCGAACTGTTTCAGACACTCTTCTCCTTCCATAACTTCCGTTGAGATGGGGCGTGACTTTCAGCTATGACTTCTACACAGACGTCAAAGGAAGAGGCGCTCTCTGTTGTCAGGGGTGGAATTCCAGATGGCGTCATTGTTCTTCACCAGTGATTAAGTAGACATTAGGACAAGGAGCAAAAATGGGCTTCCGCGTTGGACTTCATAGTAAAGCCTCACTCCCGAAGTTGCTTTATTTAGCAGATTTAAAACAAAATACTGAATTGGTACAAGTTGTATTTTATTTTATTGTTTTTCTTGCCGGTGCCAAGATTGATATAATGACAACTGGTGGGGTTGACCATGGAGATGGAATCACTGGCAGCTGAATTTGTAGGCAATACAAGTTACAGCCTTGGCGGGGCCAGAAGGTGGCCTGGTGGTTAAGGTGCTGGACTCCACGTGGCCCACTGTGGTTCAAGTCCTGGACCTGACATCTTGAAAATCATGCTGGGCGTGTGTACATGAATGCCCAAAATCCCGAGAGGAGAACAGAGAAGGGATTGCGGCGTGGCCATCCCCACGGGGGGTGATTTCTCACTTTCCTTCATGCACCCTATGGCAACAACTTAAAAAAAAAGTTACGGTTTCGGTGATAAAGTAGGAACAAAATAATCAGTCACTTTTGCTCTCAGAAACTAGCTTTTGAAATAAGGCAGAGATAGAGGGAGAGGCCAGTGAGAGTGAGAGTGAGAGACAAAGAGATTGGGATCAGAGACCTTTACAGACTATTCCCTGGTACCGGCCTCTGGCTGCTCAGTAAGCCTGCTGATGGAAAGTTCTCGGAGGTTTCGGATCGTCCTCCCTGGTAACGCTTTGTCCTCTGTGACTTCCCAGCCACCCGCCAGCTGCCTCTGCACCTAAATGTGTATGGATGTCTAAATTCTCAAGATACCACAAAAGAATTGTCCCCTGAAACTGCTATGCTCAAAGGACTCTCTTCAGATCAGCTTATGTTTTCTGAAATTTGTTGGTATTTTACTATTATATTCATTGCCTGAAAAAAAAGTGGAAACTTTTATGAGTAATACAAAGCATTATTTTTGCATCAGATCAAATGCAGCTATATATTTTGGGAGGCAAATGTAAAATCTAGGAGAATTTTAAGGCAAAAATGAAAACTAGCAAATACCTGGCTGGCTTCCTGGTTAACTTCACACTAGAAACCCAGATCCCCAGGGATGAGTGATCATTTTCGTCTGCTCTGAGGGATACTGATGTGGAAAAGTTCGAGGAGCTCTGCTTTACAAAGACTCCCTTTAGCCTCTTGGCCATTGGTCACTAAGCTAAGAAATATGCCTGGTTCCTTCTGTCCTGGGCTGCTTTCCATTGCTGTCCACCCATGACCACCGTCTGCCCAGGAAGCTCTTGGCCCTGAAGATCCTGCCTGCCAGAATGTTCCCTATCATTTTATCCCAGAAGGTGGTTTCAGAGCTAACACAGAGACCACCCTGGAATTTTAAGGCTGAAATGGAGCCTTTTCCTTTGCCCAATCTCATCTGCTTTTGGTATAGTGGGGGTTTAGGGACGGGTAGTTAGAGCTGTGATGGGCCTGACTGAGGAGCCCAGTGAAACCAACACAGTCCATGGCTGCATGTACAGGTGATGAAATCTTCACAAATATTTCAATAAGGTCGTCCCAGGACCAGCAGATGGCATAATGGCTATGTCGCTGGACTCCCATATAGTTGACCATGGTTCAAGTCCCAGACCCAGCGGCTTAAACTCATACCAGGTGCATGTGTGGGCATGCCCAAGATCCCGAGAGGAGAATGGAGGAGAAGGGATTGCAGTGTGGGCGTCCCCCCAGGAGTAATTTCTCACTTTCTGTCTCTCTGTCTCTCTCTGTCTTTCTGGCAAGCACATGCACCCTATAGCAAAAACCTCTCCAAATAAATAAATAAGCTTTTCTCTATGGTACAGGGCCTTATTAAGAAGAGAATACATTTCTATATTTTAATATTCATTCATTCAATGTTTTTTGAGGTGCTTACACAAGAGGATACAGCAGCAAAATGGGTAAGATCATTGCCCTCATGGGGCTCACATGCAAAAATGTCCCCCCCAATTCATGTGTAAAGCCTCTGTAATGAGATTAAGAAGGTGAAAATTTGATCCGATTATGGTATAGAAAGGTGGGAAGAGATTTGCATTATGGCAATTGGGGTGGGCCCTGTCATTACAGTCTGGCAGGTCTGGTTGGAGAGGGAATAAGACCAGAGTAGGCACTTACAGATGGCCACTCTGCTCTGCCCTCGCCCTCGGCCTCGTGACGGGGTCAGGCCTCTACAAGGTGCCCACCCGATATGACCCCTGGACCTTGGACCTCTTCACCATGAGCTGAATAAAACTCTATTTTGAGAGGCCAGTGAGTGGAGTGCCAGTTAAGGCACTGGACTCCCACAAGACTGACTGCAGTTCGAGTCCCAGAGGGTTCACTCTCCCTCTAGGTCTGCCTCATCTGGCATAATTGTCTATGTTCTGAATACTACTATGAGTGCACAGTAAAGTACAGATTTATGAATAAAATGCATAACTGCATGATTGCAAATGCTTCATGTGGTGAATACCGACTGACTGAAGGAATCAGACTGAGGGAATTCTCTGTGCTGGAGAACTGGTGGTTAGTCCAAGGGATCCTTAAACAGGCGGGTTGTTAAGTGAGGAGTGGCTGTATACCATCTAAAGAATCTCCCACGATCCACTATAAGACAAAGTAGTTCATTAAAGGAAGTTTCAAAAATCAGATTGTAGGGGTCAGTAGGTGGCATGGTGGTTAGGGCACTGGACTCCCATGTGGCTGACTGAGGTTTGGGTTCCAGACCCAGTAACTTGAAACTCACGCCAGGTGCATGCATGTACATGCCCCAAATCCCAAGAGGGGAATGGAGGAGAAGACATTGTGGTGTGGCCACCCTCGCTGAGGGGGTGATTTCTCACTTTCTGTCTATGTCTCTCCTGTACGCACACGTAACCTAGAGCAAATAGCTGCTTCAAAAATAAATAAATAAATAATATTCTATAATAATGGAAGCAATCTTTATTTGTAGAACATCAAATACAGAACTAATTCATTCATTCTGATGTGTCATTTGTAGAATTTCTTTTTTTCCCCAAAGTTTGTTTATTTCCGGAGAGCGAGAGAGAGAATGAACCTTGAACAGGGTCTTCATATACCCACAGCCAGGCTGACAGGCCCACCCATGGACATGCCTGACATGTTCAGCCAGACCCAGGACGTGAACCTGGAGCCTTCCCATATGGCTTCCAGTATCATGTAGCATCACGCCCACCACCTGCACCACCAAAACTCAGCCTCCCTTTTAGAATTCCTTTCAATTCTTACAGTTTACACCATAACCACGGTACAATTTATCTTCATACATCTATAAGGAAAAGATTTGCTGGAGCAACTTGACAGTACAAACTATTTAAGAGAACGAATGCTTCATGTTTAGCATTTTGGAAGGACTCATTTATATGACAATGAAATCATTTACTGTGAGGAGACGTTAGCCCAAGTTTCTGAGGTGTTGAAATATGATAGTCCCCATGGAGAGCAAAAGCGAGGTGTGGAACCAAGAGAACTGAAGACAGTAAAACTGGCAGCGTGGTGACAGGTTGGAGGCGGGGTAGGGAAGAGAGGCGTGTGCACACACTGCGTGGTACGCGTCCTCTCCCATCGTTCTTGCCAAGAGAGTGCCATCTTGGTTCTGATATCAGGTGGCCAGTTCAACACAACAGCCAGGACTTCACTCAACCCCAGACAGTACGTTATTAGTGACCTCAGCCACTTTGATAACTCACAGGAGGCCCTTGTTAAGGAATGAGCACACGACACAGTCCTGGCCAGTAACATCTGTGCTGGGTGCAGAGAATCCAAGGGAGACTCAAGGTTTCCAGGGTGATGGAACCTTAAGGTGGAAGGAGCCTGGATCCCCGAAAGCCTTGGTGGCAAACCCCCACCCTCAGTCACCTACAGTGGGTGTGACATGAGCAAAAATAAATTTTGACCTTTTTTAAAAAATTCATATCATTTTATTTATCATTATTATTATTTTTTAAAATTTGCTACAGGGTACATGTGCTAGAGAGAGAGAGAGAGAGAGAGAGAGAGAGCGCAAATGAGAAAGCAATCCACCAAGTCTGGGACCCAAACCACAGTCAGCCATGTGGGAGTCCAGCACCTTAACCACCACACCACCTGCTGGCTCTGACCATGTTGTTTTAAAGCAGTTGGCACCCCTTCCCCAACTCATCTACCCGGTATTTCCCAGAATCTGATACACAAGATGATTTCAGTGAATCCAAACAGTTTTAATTTTATCAACATGTCTTAGCATGGGCTGCTATAACAAAGCAGCCAACCTAGGTGTCTCAAACACAAAGGCTTATTTATGTCTCAGAGACCAGGGTGCTAGCATAGTTGGGTTCTGGTGAAGGCCTTCTTCAAGGATGCATTGTCTCCCCATGTGGCGGAGAGAGGACTAGGGTCTCTTTCATAAAGGCACTAATCCCATTCGTGAGGGCTCCACCCTCATGACCTTATCACCTCCCAAAGATCCCACCTCCTAATACCATCACATTGGGGGTTAGAGTTTCTATCAGGTTGGCGAGAAAGTCAGGACACATTTTTGCATAGGAAAACATAGATAATACATCATGACTTTCCTGACAACCTAATACATATGAATTTTGGAAGGACACATTCAGTTCATAGAAGGTACTCTAAAAAAGTATTTGTACACACACACACACACACACACACACACACACACGAACTACCTAATAAGTCTGATGATTTCAGAGATGTTACTTAGGACAAGGGTTGGTTTAATTACATAACAGTTTAAGAAAAAGTCAAGTAAATAGAACAGGTATTTTAGCAGACGTGGCAAAAGTCGCAGTGGCACACACATGCTCACTTAGTTCATGAATTTATCGGGAAGCTAAAATGACATAATGTATGTAAAGTACCTCTCCGGCCTAGCACATAGCGAGTGGGTGATAAATAGCCGCCCTTAGCTTGTCGCGGCAAACCTGCGTGAGGATTGATGGCCCTGCATCGTAATGCCTGGTTTACCGTTTGTTTATTGCCCTCCCTCACTCCGAGCTCTTTAAAGAAGAGGATCTGTCTCCTTCCTCTCTGAATCTCTGCTAGTAGTTTGGTGCCCAGCACTGACGGGACCCCGTACACGGAAGCTGAGTGTCGATTATTTAGGGGATCCTATTGTCCTTTCGAGGATTACAGATTTGAATGTACTAGACGACAAACCCATGCAGACCAGAACTATTGTGACTCAGGGCTGTATCCCCAGCACCCAACTCTGTTCCTGGCACATAGTTGGTGCTCAAGAAAGATCTGTTGTGAACAAACATATTTATTTATTTATTTATTGGAGAGGTTTTTGCTATAGGGTGCATGAGCTTGCCAGAAAGAGAGAGAGAGAGACAGAAAGCGAGAAATCACCCCCAGGGAGATGGCCACGCTGCAATCCCTTCTCCTCCATTCTCCTCTCGGGATCTTGGGCACACACACATGCGCACCCGGTGTAAGTTTAAACCATCGGGTCCGGGACTTGAACCACGATCGACTACATGGGAGTTCAATGATATAGCCATTATGCTAACTGCTGGTCCCAATGAATGTATTTATTTCCACCCCTCTCATAGACTCCTACACCATCCAAACCAGCCTGAGCCCTGAGAGCAGTACTTCTCAGCTAAAGAAGACAGTTAAGCCTAAAGAAATAATATGACTTCAAAAGGTCCCGTAGGTACAGAAACGTACAGTGGGACCTTTGAAAGTCACATGAGATGGGGAAGTGTTGTAGGACAGCTAGTGTTCCTGCCAATGCTGTGAATGCCCATAGCCCTGGTCTTGTGGCTCTTGCTGGGCCAGCTGTGCCGTGGTGGTTAAGGCAGCTGGATCCCACATGACTGACTCTGTGATTCGAGTCCTGGACCCAGCAGCTTGAAAAACACGCTGGGCGCATATGTGTATTGCATGCCCAAAATCCCAAGAAGAGAATGGAGGAGAAGGGATGGTGGTATGGCCATCCCCTCTGGAGGCATGGTAGGGGAGGTATGTCTCACTTTCTCTCTCTCTGG